>NW_008672969.1:112298-137511 GCF_000695815.1 Acanthisitta chloris
ACAGTCCTGTATTTTGTATTTTAGTTTACAGTGCTGGCAAGACCATGTAATGCATGTAAATTACCTTCTGGTGATGTAAAGAATCAGGGAATTATCCAATCTTGAAATTGGAGGAATCAAGCTAGTACTGTTAATAAAGTGCTTTGACCAGGAAAACCATTGGTTGTTGTTATGCAAAGCATCTGTCTTTAGAAGGTATCTAGGTGTCCAGCCACAGATCCAGACTATCATGCACAAGAAGATGTACAAGGGGAGGACAAAAGTGTCAGTCCTGTTCCAAACAGTTTTAACATTCTAGGCTACTTCTCTTTTGCTCTTCTTGTGCGTGGCCTCCTTTGTGAAAGCACTTTGCCTAGGTTGTTACTGAATGATGAAGCCAAGAGCTACAAATCTTTCCTCCTGTGTGTTGTGAATGGAGACAGACACTCAGCTTTCAGCCCCAGGGCTTGAGGATTGTGGAAAATCAGGCAAAATTATGAGTGACACTGGCAGGTTTGCCATTCTCTGGGAAAAGATGAGGACTTGCAAATGCAAACCAAAACCAGGGATTAACCTAGCAGGAGAGAGTTATAACAATAGCAGAGAAAAGGAAGAAAACCATGGAAAGCATTAAATTCAGAGCTAGCCAACTGAGGTATTGCAACAGCTGCCTAGGAGATTTGCCTGTCGAAGTTTGCATCAAAGTTTGTGGTGCCAATTCAAAGCCTGCTATAGAAAATAGGTGCTAGGGAAGAGGAGAAGGGAAACTGTGATTTACAGAGGTTTAGACATAGGTCTCCTATGTCAGTAATGGCAGTCACTATTTTGCAAGACAGGCTCAAAGGGAAGTTATGCCATTTAACCTGTCACTTAAGAGACTGTACAGTAATCTCTGTACCTGAACATCACTTGTTCACTTAGCCTCCATTGCTGACACTGATACAGAGGCTGTTACCACCCATTCTCATATAAGGATTTCACAGAACCGTAGAGACATTGGTCTGGAGGTATTGTGTCCAAACCACCTCTGGAAATAAGACTGTCACCAATGATAACTCAGGGCATCCCAATTTTGTCTGACAGTTTGGAAAGCCATTTGGAATGGAAGTTTTACAATGTCTGGATAAGCTGTTCCTGCGCTGCACTATCTTCCTGTTGAAAAATATCATCTTTCATCATGCAGATGATGTGGCAGCAGGTAAGGATTGGGGTTTTTTAAGCCTTAAACTATTTCTGGCATACTTGCACAAATTAGCTATTTAAAAAATCTGAAATTGAAATTTGGTACTATAAGCTTAACTTTAAGAGAGAAAAAAGTGTATGTTGACAAACATATTTATTGTAGTTTCCCATTGCAGTAAGAAACATTTCTAGACAGATTTGCAACACTTCTTGCCTGAACTAAAGGATCAGGGGGGTATCACTGCTCTGATATGTTTGAATTTAAAATATCTTTGAAATACCCTTGGAATATGGATGTACAGCTAGAAATTTATTTAGAGATGCAATGATAAAAGTCCAGTTGTGTGCAAGGCAAGGTCTGGCTCTGTCATCCACACAGAAGATCTCTATGGGATACTTTACAACCTTCACAATGGCAATAACTGTTCTTCCAGAGCTTTCTGAAACTCCCCTGCATGTCTACAGAAATAATACAACCAGAAGAACAAAGACTGGAGAACAAAGGCTGTGAGCAAGTCAGACACACAGACAGAAATAGAAAATGAATTTGCACGGGCTCTGTGTGATTTTCATTGTGATAATCTGCCAACAGTTAAGAACATTCCAGTTCTTATTTGCTCAACTATGTTCAGCAGCTCCAACTCCAATGAACATAGCTGTCAGCAATGTAAAGCCTCAATGACATGTAGCATCAGGTTATCATTAGTCCCATTTCACATTCTGAGAAGAGGCAAAGTCCTTACAGGATCCCAAATCTGTGTGTCTCTGCATTTTGTTTGCCTTGCCCCTTAAGCCAGAGTCTATCTAAATACCTTTTTCCTCGGTTTGGAAATGGTTTCAGGGCTCCAAAATAGTCATTGCCTATGGCTATTTCAAAAGGAGTGAGTGGAGCAGGTTGAAGGAGGTCATTCTCCCCCTCTGCTCTTATGAGACCCCATCTGGAACATTGAGTGGAGTTCTGGTGCCCTCAAAGTAAGAAGAACATGAAACTGTTTGAGTAAGTCCAGAGGAGGCCACGAGGTTAATAAGAGCACTGGACCATCTCCCTTATGAAGCCAGGCTGAGGGAGTTAGGGCTGTTCAGCCTGGAGAAGAGAAGACTGTGTGGAGACCTCAGAGTAACTTTTCAGTATCTGGAGGGGCTACAGGGAAGGCGGAGAGGGACTCTGTGTTAGGAACTGCAGTGACAGGACAAGGGGTAACAGGTTTAAATTGAAGGAGGGGAAGTTTAGGTTACGTATTAGGCAGAAGCTTTTTCCTGTGAGGGTGGTGAGACACTGTCCCAGGTTGCCCAGGGAGGCTGTGGCTGCCCTGACCCTGGTGGTGTTCAAGGCCAGGCTGGATAAAGCCTTGAGCAACCTGATCTAGTGAGGAGGTGTCCCTGCCCAGGGCAGGAGGTTGGGGCTGGATGGTCTGTAAGGTCCATTCCAATCCCTGTAAATTCTATGATTCTATGACATACCACAATGGTGCAAGGTAGTTGAAGAGTGAAGCATATAACCCAAAATGAGAACATAAAAGTTCTGAATTACTACTCCCACTGAGTTGTGAAGCACTTTTGAGTTTTTGTGTCATTTTGGATGAAAACATTTCCAAAGTTCATCAAAAAATAATAGACATCCTTTCCTTCTTGACAAAATACCAGTGGTTTCTGTGAAAACCATATTCTTTATAAATGCACATAGACATGCACTTTGTTGTTTGGGTTTGTTTTGGTTTTTTTTTTCCTGTTAAATACTTTTCAGTGTAGCATTCCAGCCTGTACTTTTGCATAAGCAAATCCAAGCACATCACCATGTCACCTGATCAGGTGTTTGTTTCTTCTGATAACATTTCCAAAAGCAATTGGTTCTTCAAAACTTCTGAAAAGGAAAATTTTTTTATTTAGAAACTTTTAGTGATATGGGTTTAAGATACCACCTTTGGGCATCTTAATATGTGCGGTTTGTTTAATGATTTTAGAAAGACATTTCCAGGATGAATGGAAACTTGCAAAATAATATTGCTTGAATCCAGAAAGGAGGGAAAAGAAAGGAAAAACATGTATAAATACACTCAGAAAGCATGATTTAAAAAAGAAACCACAGCAAAACAAGAACAAGCAAGCAAGAAAAAAAAACCCCTCAGAAAACAAAAACCCCCATGTAGCAAAACATTTTAGCATCCAAAGTCCAAATCAGAAGTCTTGAGTAGTAAAAGATATTTCAAAGCAATGACACATCAGAACTCTCTCTGGAAATATTCCAACAGCCAAGAATTCCCCTTCTTTAGGAAACACCCTAATTTCAAGGCCTCAGACATTTATTTTGAATACATATGATTTATTGCCCCATCACTCTAATAGCACTATTATTTATTTACCTAAGATGATAACAATGACTAAGGCCCTAGTTAGAATCAGAGCTTGATTATACTTTATGGATATAGAAAGGAAGATAATACTTGATTTACAGAGCGTTTGGTGTAAACTAACAATAGTCTTAGAGTTACACCCAGCAATGGAAACAGACCACCAGCAAAGGTCTGGGTGGAAGACATTATTCTCTCTTTGGAAGGGCAAGAGACAGCAATCATGTTCTTTAATTCACCAGTGTGCCAGATGATACATGCCTTGATGAGTTGAAAAGTTCTATTAACACTTCAGCAGAGGTGTTATTTTCTCAAATATCTAAGTTATCAATGCTCTTAATATCAATCTGACACACACTGAGGCCTTTGGTTTAGCAACCTCTTTTTGCAGAATACAAGTACAAGAGTACAAGAAACATCATCATTATCCTTGTGACAGGACAAGGGGCAATGGATACAAACTGAAAGAGGGAAATTTAGGTTAGATATTAGGAATTTTTTTTTCCTGTAAGTGTGGTGAGACACTGGCACAGGTTGCCTAGGGAGGGAGTAGATACCCCAACCCTGGCAGTGTTCACAGCCAGGTTGCATGAGGCCTTGAGCAACCTGCTCTGGTGGGAGGTGTCCCTGCCCAGGGCAGGGAGGGTTGGGACTAGATGATCTGTAAGGTCCATTCCAACCCTTAAAAATTCGATGATTCTATGATAATGCACAGTGCAAAAACAGTTCTTTGAGGTTGCTAAAGAAAGTTCATTTTGGGAATGGGCACAAAATCACAGCTCAGATCTGCAATGTTGACAGTAACCTCAGGACATACAATTTTACTGGAAATGTGTTAAGTATAGCCACTGATACCGATTTAATCAAAGATGCTGAATGTTTGGGGGACAGAAAATTATTTTTTTTCTAATGGAAAGCTAAGGGATAGCATACAGTTTTTTATTGTATGTGGAAACTCTGGGTCCAATTCCCAACTCTTTTGTCTGATTTCATTTTGGGCCTAAGTAGAAACATAAATGAGCATCAAATGGAACACATCAAGGGTCTGTCCAACCTGATATCCTGCCTGTGAGCCTAGGAGAGTGTGAAAGAAGTAGGTGATCATTTCCCAGGCAACTTTACCAGTTGTTTCTTTTTCCAAAGGAAGCAACCATCTATTTACATTAAACAGTATTAAACTGTGCCTGTGGTATTATTTAGTTCTTGATGATTTCCCTTTTTTCCCCTAATTTATCTGGGTTTTGTGTTGCTCCCCCCCCCCCCCCCCCCCGCAGTTTCATCCTTCAGTGTCTACAATACTTACCAGCAAAGATTTCAGCAGTTTACTCTTAGGTTTTGTGGAACAAATATCTCCCATTTGTCTTTGCAATGATGCCTACAAATATCATCTTTTATGATATCTACAAACCAGCTGGTTGGGAGAAATCACGAGTTTCTAGATAGCCTTTCCACACCAGTCATGTTTTTCCACACCTGCTACTTGCCTTTTCATGGGCTGAAGAATAAACTGACTTATCCCTCTTATAGATGTTGTGCCAAACCTTTGAACAGGACAGCACCATGGATGTATGGCTGTCAGAGAAGCTGAGAAGCACACACTCCTCTGCCCTGTGGAATGTGTGAAATTAGTGCCTCAGGCCACAGAAAACCTTCCCCTTCTCATACTACTTGTTCTGTTTCAACAAAGATGTTCAATCAGGTTACTGTCTACCTGTCAGCTTAACTGTCTTGTATTCTGCTGAGGGAATTCTGGCAGGTATGCAAGCTAGGTGTTTTACTTCTGACCAAATACAAATTTTGTCTCCTTTTCCTGGGTTGAAATTAATAATTACTTATCATGATGATAGCAATTTCTATAGATATAGTAGGCCCAAAATAAATTAGTCCTCTGGGAGTCATCAGGACTGAGACTTAACAAAAGAAATGACACTTTTTTATCTGATCTCTGAAAAGCCAAATTCTGGGGGCTGGATGACATTTCTCTACTTGTTTACATTGCAATTTTTGTCCTCAAGGGCCGGGTTTTAGTTCCTCAGTATAAACTTAGTTTCTTAGAGTATTCAGTATTTCTTAATACTTCTTAGTAATTCTTAATTCTTCTAAGTATTTCTTATTGGTATTTCTTCTTAGTATTTCTTCTTAGTATTTCTTAGAGTATTCAAGCATCTCCAGAAGGCTGTATTTCATCATATGACAATAATAACTGTTCTTGTTAATACTCCTTTTTGCAACCAAAAATCAAGTCTTGAGGGCAGTTCTGAAGTTTCATGCTTGAAAACCTCTCTGGTCTGGTAAATATTTTGTCTTCTCTGCAGAGCGAAGGGTAGGCAGAGAGTGTCAGTCTGCAGGAAGCATCACAGAGACTGGATCACTCCAGGAGGGAGTTGTGTGCTAGGAGCTATGTTCCTCCACCAAAGATCTGGCTGCAGACCAATTACCTGTGTTGAGGGAGCTCAACTGAAGGAGGCAACCTATAAAATGCTTGTTGTTGCAACACAAAGATGAGTGGTGCAACCTGGGCTCCAGAAACAACCTTTCTGCTGCTGATGTAGAGAGGAATTTCACAGAGACAAGAGTGAAAAAAAGAAGTGATTTTCCCCTGCTTCTGTTCTGCACAGAGTAAACAGTGTGCTTTGTCCCCACCTAACAAACTATGACAAGTAGCAACAATCCATCTGGATTTCACTCTGTGTGCTAAATGTGCAAAATGAAACCCCAACGTGTCTTGAGGAAAAAAAAATTGCAAGTTCATTCACATTTTTCTGTTTCAGGCATTTTGTTTTTACCAAAAGCAAAGGAGACACTGTGTGAGTGTCAGAAGATGGTAGTGATGGGGCATGGATCTATGTAGACATGCTAATAGTTACCTCTTAAACTGTTTTGTGTAGCAGCTGGGGATCCTAAGCAAACAGATGATCCTAAAGGTAGAGAAAGACACTATCTGTCTGCCATGGTGAGAGATGGAAATGAAGACTCAAAAAGTGTTGCAGTTTGAGAGTTGGCTTTGTAGAGGTATGTGAAACTACATGGTTTTCACCAGGTCTCTGTTTACATTGCTGAGGTTTTGCTCAGCTCTGGCCCACTGCTCCAGACAGAAGCTGTGTCATCACTCTGCTACAGTGGGATCCGTCATAATGCAACAAAAAGGTTTTTATCCTTATTCCATTAATTTTTTTGTACAATAGCCAAAATGAAATAAAAAAATTGTTATGCTCCATTTGGTCTTTCTGAGACATGTATTGTTTAGAGCTCTGGTGATGCTAACGTGGCATTTCTGACTGTTCCACCTTTCACCTCTTGGCAGGATTATTCAGTTTCTGCTTTTCTGGGAATGGCCTCCAACCTTCACTCCAGAAAGATGTTCTGTTCCTTAATGAGGTGCTGATAAGAGGCTCCAGAGCTGCACTCTCAGTTCCCAGTCAAGGGGGAGCCTTGATTTACCACGGATTTAGCTTTGTCCATTTCTGTAAGTAGTGGCCACTATAAGGATTTATAAGCCAAAGAAATGTACCTTTCTTGACTTGCTTGCTTCAAAAGTCGTGAGCAGCTAATGGAAAATACAGAAACAAAATGACAGTTTTAGTTGGTGTAGGGAGGGGAAGTTTTTAGTGATGGGATGCTCTAAGTATTGAGAATGTTTGTTTAAGACTGAATAGAAATATTTTCCTGCAGACCAAATTCTCATGGAGGAAGCTCAGTATTAGTAGGGTTTTTTCAAGCTGAGTTCTGCATCTGGGAATTGGGTGGAAGAAAACAGAAAGGAGGAGAGAAAGAGAAAGTGAAAAGGAAGCTAATTAAATAATTATATCAATGAGGCCAGCATGGTAATGAGCTCCAGATGTTTGGGATTCCACAGGCAGTCTCTGAACTGGAAAAGCAATGGTGGGTGTATATATGTTTGTTTATTTCTCCCACCCTGAGCCTGACTACTGCTTCCTCTAAAAGCCAATGAACAACAGGCCTCTCCTAAAATACCCCTTGGATGTCTCTTCACTACAGATTTTGTTCTGAGTTACTCTAAGCCAATGTAACCCACAAAGGCAGTGGCAATAATCCAGGTATATTATGGCATAATTGAAAACACAGCTTGGCCTTTGCTCTGCAAATGGTTTGTTCACAATGAAACAACAAATGAACACATGAGCCTATACTGACAGCTATGTAGGGCCATATTCTGATCTTTGAATCTCTATTAAACAGGTACAAATCCAAAGCAGAACAAGAGTATGTGAAAAATTATAGCAGATTTACCCCTGGCTGACTAATAGATTTACTCAAGGTGGACAACCATATGAACAACAAAGAAGTTTGGCTATGTTCCTGACTATTTTCAGATTCCTCAGTTTACACATATACAGCTTCTTCAGCCTCTCTGAGTCAGATGTGATGACAGTCAATACGGGGTGTAGTCTGTTTAGAACTCTGCATTCAATTCTGCAGTTTCAGGCAGACAGAAATGCCTGGGAGATGTTCAAGGCTTATACAGAGTGAGCAAGGTGATTCTCAACGACATATTTCTCTCTTAGAAGGCACCATGTAAGCAGCAGCAAAATATTTATGTTCTGAATAGTGTATTTTATAGGTATCATGAGGAGAAGAATCTATGGGACCAGTGTCACATATTTTTGAAATTATTTTTTCATTATGAAATTCTTACATTCTGTTGTTTTAATTTGATAAATATAACAAATCACTTTAAGTGAGATGAATAGTCTAATTTTTGTGTCTGTGTGGCACCAAAACTTTTTAAATGCTCTGAGCTGTACTCAGTCTCACATAGAGTCATCTCTAAATCTCTACCACCTGGTTTCCCAGAATTTGAATATCATTCACATTACATGGCACTGGGCATCTACAATGCCAGGCAAATCTCTCAGCTTCATTGTTAACCTCAATTCCTTTTAGGTGTTTCCAGATGCTACCAAAACCCCACACAGTTCTCAGGATGAGAAGAAAACAAAGTGTGAGAAATGGCTGTGATTTGTCAAGGAAGAAAGGGACCTGGGAGTTTGGAGAGACAGAAAGCTGAACATGAGCCAGCAGTGTGCTCAGGTGGCCAAGAAGGCCAATGGCATCCTGGCCTGGATCAGGAACAGTGTGGTCAGCAGGACCAGGGAGGTGATTCTGCCCCTGGACTCGGCGCTGGTGAGGCCACACCTTGAGTAATGTGTGCAGTTCTGGGCCCCTCAGTTCAGGAAGGATAATGAGGTGCTGGAGCAGGTCCAGAGAAGAGCAACGAGGCTGGTGAAGGGACTGGAGCACAAGTGCCATGAGGAGAGGCTGAGGGAGCTGGGGGTGTTCAGCCTGGAGAAGAGGAGGCTCAGGAGAGACCTTATCACCCTCTACAACTCCCTGCAAGGAGGTTGGAGTCAGGTGAGGGTTGGTCTCTTCTCCCAGGTAACCAGCAGTAAGACAAGAGGGCACAGACTCAAGCTCTGCCAGGGGAAGTTTAGGTTGAATATTAGGATGTGATTTTTTTATGGAGAGAGTAATCAGGCATGGGAATGTGCTGCCCAGGGAGGTGGTGGATTCACCGTCCCTGGAGGTTTTTATGGTGACATGGTCTAGTAACCATGGTAGGGTTGGACTTGATCTTTGAGGACTTTTCCAACCCAGTTGATTCTGTGATTCTATGATTGTAAGTGATTAAGAATACAAGACAGATTTCAGACAGTAATTTAGTCATACTTTGTGGGCGTCTTTGTGGGCTTCTCAGTGCTGCTTTGTCCTGTGTTTTCACACTTAACTTCTTTTCCCCCTTTGCTCACAACCTGCAAGAATGAAAGTGATGCCTCTCTGACCAGCAGAAAGATTCAGCCCCTAGAGTGTATCAGCCCAGAGAATTAGGACACCTATCATGTTTGATACTGGTGATTTTCATCCTGGAAACCCTCCAAACAGCCCTGGTTGTCCTTTGCTAGTCTGGAAAAGTGGCATAAACATCTGAACTGTGCTACATAATGATTCATCTCGTTACTACTTGATGCACATTATTATTATGATATTCTGTGAATCAGGCATGGAGAATGCACTAGAGTAGTATTGCACTGTCAGGTGAAGACACTCATCTTGATATCATATGATTCTTTATCACCTTCCCCTTGGCCTCATTCAGGGTTTATGAGGGAGAATTTGGCCAGAAGTCTGTGAGTCTTTGCTGCTGTCAGCATTCCTATCTACATCTATTTTCTAATCCTCTGCTTGTTGATGTGTACATTAAGCACAAATTTATCCCATGCTAGCACAAGCCATAATGAAAATTCTTTCCCCCCTTTCTCTTTGGCCACAGTATGACTAAAAATAAATAGGATCTTAAATTCTTCCCCTTTTACTGGCTTACCATGAAAGTAATTATAAATTAAAATGTATTTGGAAGATTCTGACATAGTATTATCTAAAAGGACAGAAGTGAGTCAAATCCTCATGGAGTATGGATTGCCATGGTTTTCACAGTCATGGAAATATCATCAGTCTGCACCTGGAAATATTTTTCCTTCTCATTGCATCACTGTACAAGTCACTGCAGCTCTCCTGTTTCTTCTGCTTCTGATGTTATTCACATACAAAAGAGGATTTTTTCCAGAAGAAAGCTGTTTTCTTCCTTTGTATTTGTGCACGGGGTCAGAGGAGTTTGGATTCATTTAGGGTCTCTGGACACTGACATAAACCAGATAGGTACTTATAATACTAAATATATTCAGGGTAAAGACTTTTCCACCAGTAAGATCCTTCAGCCAGAAAATGTAACTACATGGCCTTGTCCTTTCTGTTTACTCAAACAGGCATCTGAACAGATATCTACTTCCCCACAAAAATGCTACATGAGCTAGGGACCCTGCAAGACAAAATTTAGCATAGAATCACAGAATGGTTTGGGTTGGAAGAGAACTTAAAGATCATTTGGTTGCAATCACCTGCCATGGGCAGGGACACCTCCCCACTAGACCAGGTTGCTCAGAGCCCCATCCAGTCTGGCCTTGAACACTCACAGGAATGGGATATCCACAGCTTCTCTGGGCATCCTGTGCCAGTGCCTCACCACCCTCACAGTCAAGTTTTTCCTAATACCTAATCTAAACCTACTCTTAGTTTGAAGTTATTCTCCCTTGTCGTGTCACTACATGCTTTTGTAAATAGTCTCTCTCCATCTTTCTTGTAGGCTCCCTTCAGGTACTGGAAGGCTACAATTAGGTGAATCCAAAGCTTTCTCTTTTCCAGGCTGAACAATGATAATAGTCTCAGGCTGAACAAACCCAATTCTCTCAGCCTTTCCTCAAAGGAGAGGTGTTCCATCTTGCTAGTCTTTTCTGGACTCACTCCAACAGGTCAATGTCCTTCCTGTGCTGAGGACCCCAGAGCTGGACACAGCACTGCAGGTGGGGATCACCTGAGCTTTGATGTCCAACCTTAATGATTCTGTGATTCTGTGATATCAAATAGCACTGGTACCAATATGGACACCCGAGGGACACCAGTTATCACTGAGGTCAGTCAGGACCCTGAGCCACTGAGCACTACCTGCTGGATGCAACTGTCCAGCCACTTTCTTATCCATCTAGCAGTACATTCATTGAATCCATCTCTCTCTAGTTTAGAGAGAAAGATGTTGTGGGGGAACCATGTCAAAAGCTTTACAGAAGTCCAGGTAAATGACTTCTGTGGTCCTTCCCTCATCCCCTGATGCTGTCACTCCATCATAGAAGGCCACTAGGTTGGTCAGGCAGGACTTGCCCTTGGTGAAGCTGTGCTGAGTGTCTCAAATCACCTCCTTGTTCATAATGTACATTAGTAGAGATTCTAGGAGGTTCTATTCCATGATCTTCTCAGGCACAGAGGTGAGGCTGACAGGTCAGTATTCCCAAGGTTTCTTTCTTTTAAAAATTCTTCCTTCCTTTTCTAAATGTCTTCTCTTTTTAAAGCTGGGGACAATGTTTCCCCTTTTCCGGTCACCTGGGACTTCACCTGACTGTCAGGACTTTTCAAATGGAGAGTGACTTGGTAACTGCATTCCCTCAGGAATCTGGGATGCATCTCATTGAGTCTTAAGGACCTTCAGGATCCTCAGGTGGTCCTGAACATGATCTTTACTTAGACTGGGAGAGACTTTCCTCCTCTAGTCCCTATCCTGATGTCCGTCCACTCAAGAGGCTGACACTGAAGACTGGGTCAAAAAAGCTGTTGAGAACCTCAGCCTTCTCCTCTGTTACCAGTTTTCCAATGTTGTTTGTAGGGGGAGATACACCTTCTCTGACCTTCCTTTTCTGCTTAACCTACGTGTAGAAGCCCTTCCTGTTCTACCTTGCATCCCTTGCCAGGTTCAGCTCCAGCTTCACCTTGGCCTTCCTCACCCCAACCCTACACACCTGAACTTTATACTCTTCCCAGGTCACCTATGCAGTCTGAGTTGCTCTTCAGTGATCTTCAGTGCCAAAAGTGTCAGTGAGTCCAATAAATATTAAATAGTAATTTTTTTCTCTTCTTGCTTTCAGAATGTCATGGTTGTCTCCCTGGAGGTGATGTCTTTCTCAGTCAGAAAAAGGAAAAATTAAAAACAAGATTAGAATAATGCAATTTTTCTCAATTTTAGATTATCTTTTGTTAAATATTTGGTGGAATAATGCAGATCTGTTGACCGCTGCCTCTCTCATGATCAGCAGATCATTCCACTTCTAAGCCAGCCAAATGTGAAAAGGCAGGCATGGGCTTATTCTTATGTACTGGAAACTTCCCAGGCTTATACCACTGCTATAAGGAATTTTCCAAGAAAGGTCTATAATCCCACGGTGTCACATTCTAGACATGGCTTTTCCTTATATAAGTCCTCTTCTCAGCAAGTTTGAAGATCAGCAGATCTTCAGAGTTCTAAGGACAACAGGATATGCCTCTAACTGGCTTTGGCTAGGCTGGTCTCTATGCTTACTTTGCTTGTGCCAGGAGGTTAATTGCTGCCTCTGAAAAGCAGTGTTCAGAGTTTTGGAGGTAGCAGTTGTCTGGAAAGTCCAGATGACTCCCCAGAGCTCTGCCAAGGTCCTCAAATTAGTCTTGCGTCTAAGGGTAGAGACAGAAGTAATCCTCTCACCTCATACTCCATTTCTTGCAGCAGGGAGCTGGGAGATTGATCCACATGAAGAACAGAGGCAATGGGAAAACACAGGAATGAGAGAGTGCAAGGGCAGGAGACAACTCCTACAAACCTCAAAATTGCTCTCAATTACCTCTTGTCTTCTAGCCATTCTTCACCCCTTCTATTTTCCCTTATACCCCCACACCTTCAGCTCCACTAAGTGGTTAAACCTGCATGTCAGTCCTCCCACTTATCCCTTTGCCTCCAGAGCCAGTGCTTGCCTTCACTGGCACACTGTGTTAGTAGTCTCAGTGCCAGGGCTGGGTGAGCTGTTTGCTCACAGAGCTCCACACAGTGATAGTCGTTGGCTACTGGGAGCTGAATAGCCAGGTAAGCATGGCCCCATGCCCAGGCTAATTAGTGTAATATGTCTCAGGGCTAACTGGGTGGGGCTGTTAACTGGCGAGAGGAAGGTGAATGACTTCTAATACCCTGTCTCCCTTGCCTTGCCCTGATGCAGATCCTTGCACCCTGGTGAGGCTGTTAGGAAAAACCACCTGATGTCAACAGAGAAGAAACCAGCTAAGGCACCAGTTGCCTGTAAGCTCTGTCTAGTGTATGCAGAGCAAACACTTGTGAAAAATATAAACACTAGAAAGTGTGAGAGTAACTATTTGGTTCTTTTTTTCGTGGTTTTTTTGTTGGGCTTTTTTTTTTCAGCTTGGCCTCAAAAACTTTTCAGAGTAAAAGCTTGGAAAGGAAAGGCAAGGCAGCAGAGGCGTGGATGTCACAGAAGGGCAGACAGCATCCTGCCGATTTTAGCACAACTCCAGGGATTTTATAACAAAGGGTATTACAAACAGGCTTTGAGGACAAGAAAGAAGGAGTTGCAGGTGAGATGCACTCATGGAAGTCATGAGAGAATTTGCAGGGGAGTAGAATGACTCTAAAAATTGTGGGAAAACAGCAGGTAGAAGGCAAAGGAATAGCTCAGAGTGATCTCTAAGTTCTGGTAAGTTCACAGTGTTTTTCCTTGGGTGGGAAAGTGGAAGGCTTTCTCTTGCCTTGGCTGTGTTCCTCAAGGCAAAGCCTGGTCTAGCTCCCCTTGAAGTCAATGGACAGAATCCCATTGACGTCAGTGGGACTTGGGTTTGGGCCATAATTACTGGAAAGACCCGCAGTCTAAATGGAGAAATGTCTGCAGCCATACATAGCTCCATTCCAGGTTAAAAATAAAAATAAAAAACGTATTCCAAGTTTAACATCCCCAGCACTGTAAATAGATGCCTCTTTACCCCTATCACAGATGCAGCACTGTTCAGTTTGACTGTGGCTATCTTAAACAGCAAAATGACTTGAGTTTTCCCCCAAGGCATAGAAATAAACATGAATACTTCACAAAAGTAAAATTAAGGAGTGGAAAAAAATAGAAGAAGACAAAGAAAAAAAAAAGTTAGAAAAATAAACCCTGGTAACAAATCCTTTTGCCACCCAGACAGCAAATTTACTGGAGCATTTCATGAGTCCTGGGCTTCAGAAAAAATCCCAAAAACCAACTCCTCCCCCCCCCAAAAAAAGAACAATAAACAAATGCACACAACAACAAGAAAAAAGGCATAAAATTTATTTCATGTGGTGGTTTTTTTTTTGAGAATGAGCAGTTGAGAGATTAGCTGGTTGAGGTCTAAACATCTCCAGATGTAACACCTAAGAAGCAAGGGACTGCAGTCCTGACTCCCAGACTTTGACTCTTTCACTATTCTAAGAACATCTAAAACCAGTGAGTGAAGATCAGCAGTGAGGATTAGTGCTTCTGCATGTTTGCTGCTGTTCTTGACAAGTATGCACTGTATGTCAGTGGCCAGACCCTCAACTGGGACAAGTCTCTAGCATCCCTGTACTCATCCACGATGCCTCTCCTCCTCACAGCTCCCCTGCCAGACTTACACAGGCTCTTTCACCTGCTACCTCCAGAAAGCAAAAAATAGCCCAGATATCTCTTGATACTTGAAATCTCTGGGCCCTGATGAGGGATAATAACTTTGCATCATCCCATACATTGCATTGGGGCAGGCCCCAGTGTGACCTGAATGAATAGGCATAAGCAGGATGCTGCTGGTTTATACACACTTACACTGTGCTGTCCCACAGGGAAAGCTCTGCCCTGCAATCACATCCTGGAAGGATATTTGCTGATGAAGCTAGCGAGTGGCTTCACATGGATTTGCTGGGGTTGCCTGGTGTTATTTTATTACGAAAAAGCAGGAATTAATGGCAAGACTGTTAGTGCTGCTTGAAGCCAGAGTCTGTTTGTTTTGGTTTGTAGCTCCATTCACTTGGCCAAATAGTTTGATCTGCTGATGCCTGTGGAGCTGTTTTGAATGTGTAACCACCAGTGTAACATCCTCTGGTTATTGCGAAATATTTGTGAAAACTGCTTTTATTAAACCATTGCTTAACAGGGAAACTGAAACGCTCTTACTAATCATCTCATGCTCTCCTGTCTGTCTGTCTGTGGACAATGTCTTCTGGGATTTCCTCTCTAGCACAAACTCATCACAAGCCCCCTTTACAGTGAGGGAGCTTTTGCTGTTGACTTTAGCAGGTTTTGAATCAGCCCCCTGAGGACAATCCCAATGGATCCCATTTAAACCTGGCAGGAAGACATTAGAGTTTTTCCTTCTGTGCCAGTTATTTGTGCGTGCAGGCTGATGTCCATGTCAGACCTCAGAGGAAACAATAAAGTACACAGGGCCAAATTCTTCCTTGCTCCACAGTCTGGGATAGACCTTTTCCACATGGCACAAAGTGGGTGCAAACATAGTATGAAAGGAGAATAACTGACACACTGATCATGGTGATTCCGATAGAATCGTTATACCTCTAGGTCTGGGTACCCAATATGAATTATAAAAAGGAAACTTCCTGCTGCCAGTGCTTCTTACTTTTGGTGCCTGCTTCCTTCCCAAAGTAGATTGGCTGGATCAGACAGAAGGTCTGTTCTTACAGGAAAGCAGCTACCCTTGTGAACACACTACATGTTTCTTTCCCTTCTGTATCCAGTAATATTCCAGCTGGTAGTCTGGAGGTTTACCAAATCTGGAAATCTCCAAACCAACCCTGGTGCTAACATTGATGCACTTGTAAAAATCCTTTGTGAAGTCATTTATCCTCTTGGCCTCCACTGGCGTGGCAATGAATTTCACATTTGCCGCCTTACAGGAGGTAGATGAAAGCATATTTGTTTTTCTATTTTGGTCTTTATCTTAAAACTTCTACCTTACACACTTTGTGGGCTGCCTGAAATCACTGTGCTATAGATCAAATCCTTGCCCTTTCAGCTTCATTGCATCATCCATTTTTTTATACTTTTATACCTCATCCTTTTTCAAGCTGTCCTACTCAGACTCTGTGTTTCAGGCTCTTAACCATCCTTTGGGTTAGCCCTTTGAGTCAGTTTCCACTTTCACAAAATAAAAATGGCATTAATTTTTCCACTGAAGGATGTCAGAGTACTTAAACTCGGAAAATTCTCAATAAGGTCTGATAAAGTAATCTCATATGTACTTTTAAAAGTGTGGATCCTGAGAAGCTGCTATTACTACTGGATGTGCACTGTTACTGACCCAATGGATGCTGGAATAGTGATTTGGAAATCTTCTGTCTGAGAAAAACGGAGGAATTTCTCTTATTCTTGCTTTGGTCTTTATATTAGGAAGCAATCAAACTGCTCCCAGCTGGGTGGATCTTTGTTTCCAACTTCCTTCTAGTGTGAGGCTATTTTAGTTATAACTATGTCCTGATAAAAGTTTAAGACCCATAAACTGCACTAGCTTAGGAAAATCATAGTCACAGCAACATTTGGACATATGTACTTTGACCTACTGGGACCTGGTTAATTTGAAAGAAACACCCGAAGTGCAGCTAGTTAGGGATGTTTTTAACATGGAACAATGTGGGACAGACCTGATGAAGGTTGGTAGCTATAAATGAAAATTTTTGCAAACTGTTAGAAGACACTTGAAACTTTGTCTAGCTCTTTGCCACAGTACGGAACAACATTTATAGTCCTCCTCAGAAATGTACAAAGTCAATGCCTGCAAGCTGAAGGGCATCATTTAAAGCCTTTCCCCTCTCCTCTGAGGAAACTGAAGGGGTTAAGTGGACAGCTGATTTTGTGAGGTGTTTTGTAACTGCATACTGGATTTGTGTCAAAAGAGCTCAACTTCTGTTAAAGCCCCCGAAGAGGCACCCACATTTCCTCATTTTTAAAGAATTATTCTTTTTCCTGCTCAGTTTGATTTTGAAATCCTGGCTGCAGCCCAGCTGGAACGTATGGCTACTGGCTCCTTTGAAATCCCAGCTCCCGCCAAAAAAAACTGCAAGTTTCAGAGTTTAATGTAACAGCAGTAGATCCATCAAAAGCTGGGAGATCCTATTATCAGGGGGAGTGATTATGAAAAGAAAATTCCAGAGAAGAATTAGAAAATCACATCTTCCCTTTAAACCCCTGCAGGGATCTTTTTTTTCCCTTTCTCTTTCTCCTTTGGTACCCACACACCTCATTTATCCAAACACCTCTGTTTACACAATAGCAGGATTTTTCCAATAGCTTTTGGCCCATTTCTCTTTCCTCATCTGACACCATCATTCCAAGGAAGTTACTTGGAAAGGATATACTTGAGGCTGACACAAGAGTCATGGTGACTCAGTATATTGAAAGGTCAGTGTCATTAAAGCAGTTCTGTTTTCACTTAGTTGAGTATTACAGCACCTTCAGAAAACATAGTCTAGCTTAAAAATATATGTATAGCAAAAATGTACTAAAATGTGAATCTAATACATATACCCTGATATCCCAGTACATGTATCTGATATCCTGACGGGACACACCCGGTGGTGCTAAGGGTGCTGGATGATGTCCAGGTCACTTGTAGTTGCCCTCAAAAGGTGTTGTCAACTGGGAGAAATTCCTGAAGACTAGAAGAAAGCAAATGTCCTCCGTGTTTGCAAGAGGGATGAGAAGAAGGGTCTGGGGAGATACAAGCTGGTCAGCCTTGCATGACTGAGTGAACAATCTTGGAAGACTTTACCAAACTTATTAAGGCCAAATGAATGATTGAGAGCAGTCACTATCAATTTATGGATGTACAAAAGAGAAACGATGCCTGAAGATTGTCTTGATGAGATGAGATGAGATGGCTGGCTTGATGGCAGAGGGGAGAGCAGTGATTGTTGTCTGCCTTGACTTTGGCAAGACTTTCAGCGCTGTTTCTCGTAGCATCCTCATTGACACACAGATGAAGTGTGGATGAGATAAGTGGACAGTGAGATGGATTGAAAACACCAGCCACACTAGTGGGATCTCAGCAAACTGGTAGCCTGAACTTCTGTGTCTTACTGCTGTTCCTAAGTATCTAAGATTTTGGCCCAGCAAGTGCTGGGAAGGGAAGTAGTTTAACAACAAAGCCCTCGAGAGTGGAACAAGGAGTAGCAGAGCTGACTCTGTAGGACACACTTGCTAGCTGAACCTCTCCCACTGCAAAGTACCTTCCTGGGGCTCCGTATCTGTCCAGCACCAATCCTCCTTCTCCCTGTTCATCCACTCAGACTTTCATGACAAAGTCACAGGTTCCATATGGCCTGTGCATGCCTCCCCTAACCTTTGGCCCCAGTGACAGGTGATGACATCTCATCTGCTGGCAGAGCCACTCTGTATCTGCATGATAAGCACATGTCTGTCTCTTCACAGAGAGAACAGTTTCACAAAAGGGGAGAAATGTGTCACTGACAACCTGACAACTCCCCCAGGACTATGATTCTATGATTCTATGATGACTACAGATTTTGACTCTACCCATCAGCCTCTGCCAGCAAAGAGACTCAACACTGAAACTTTCGGAAAGAGGAGAATGCAGGCATGGAGGGAAACATTCAAGTAACTCCACAGATCTATATCAGAGTCTGAAGAGCTTCAGGTGAAAACTGAGAAGTATTGTGACAACAGTGTGAAAAAAGGCTGAAATCAGCTGTCTTCATTAAGGGACCTTGTTATAAACCCACTACTTTCTTCTCCCCCTTTATTCATTTTAAGCATCAGTTTCTTGTTAGTTGTAAATGGCTAAAAGTAACCCATTAAGGATTTTGGCATCTAAGGTGACAACATTATTAGAAGAAGAAACTACATGTTAACTATCTTTTTCTCTGAGGCTTTTAACCCTTTCTCTCTCAATTTGCTCTGTCTGCTTCTGTGTCACAGCTTCATGCTTTCTGTTTGAGCAATATTTAGATACCAGAAATCCAGATGAAAAAAGTCAGAGACCTCACAGTGGTATCATGCTGCAAGAAAACCTCTCAGTTTTACTACTTACCGATGTATACGGATTTTCATTATTCTTTCAGTGAGAACCAGTTGTTCCACTGAAAATAATTGCATATAGACTTTGCTGGCAGCAGTCTACATACAAGGTAAGATGAAGATTACACTAGAAGCATAAGGTATTATAAATGGTTTTGAAAGGTAACAAAGAAAACTGGGCACAGAACTCCTGTGAAAACCTGCTTTACTTCCCTGTTCCTTTAGTTGTCAGGCAAAAAGTTTAAGATGTATGAGTAAAGAGAGCAATTAAAAGCATTACATCAGAACAAACTTTACTCTGCAGACATTAAATGATAAATCAATGCAGAGGATGATAGTAATCTATCACTGATTGCACTGAATTCACATTACTCAGACAGGATGTACAAGAAATATTGTTTTGGTTTTAACTGTCCAAGGACACCCTGTTTTCATTCCTTCAGCCTTTGTCTTCAGCTTCCTCACTCCTCTGTGGGAGACCAGAGAGAAGCAGCACATGTGCCCTAGCATGGCAAAGAGTACGATGCTAATCTTGTCTGTACAGCAACACTAACACATATGCATGGCTAGACAGGAAGATCTGGGGTGATGAAAATGAAATGGTGCTTAGTTATCATAATACCCCAACTCCCAAATGGATGGGTGAGATATGATTTCAGATCCCATGTCTCCCTTTCCACCAGAGATGGCAGTCAGCCCCTCTGAGACTGAGATGAGTCGGACTCTGACATCAGGCTACTTGGAGCTGAGTGTTGGCACTGTCCATCATGTGGGATGGTTAATTGCCTTCTGACTCCTGGCTGTGGAGAAGTTGAACTGACCTCACCAATTCAGGATGATGCCCAGGAAAGGGAAGGGCAATTGCTGCCTCTCAGTACTGGTGTCTCAGCCTTGGTATGGGAGTGCAGCTGGACAGGGCTTGCGAGTGGTAAACGTGCAGAGGAAGTGGGGTCTGGTTTGTCCTGATGTGGAGTGTGGCTTTTACTTAGCATTTCAAAGCAGTTGCTGCTGGAGTTGAAGTGTGAGCTTGAGGAGTTAAATGGACAAAAGGGGTGGTAGCATGTATTCTGTGTGCTTCAGATCCCCTGAGCATAAACCCAGTGTGCTATGCCTGAAGGAATGGTATTTTGATACCTCCATTAAGGGAACTGAATTGTATGCCCTGGTCCCTGACTCACTCTCCGTTAGCTCATTTTATAATCTGGTGTCTTTCATGCTGAGTGTGGACAGTGGTGGGAAAACACCCTCGTACCTCCACAGGAGTGCCAGGAAGGTCATCCCCATTCCTGTACTAGAGACACATGATGGAAACTGTACATGTGGAAATCTACAGGGACTCCTTTCCTCAGCGTGGAAGCAGCATCTGCTCTGGCAGCCTGGACACCAGTGACCAAATCAGCCCTCTCACAGAACAAGGCACTGCAGAGTTTCTGTTAATCTTTCCCAGAGCTCCTCTCTGGGAGCCTGCGTAGTTCCGTGCACAGTTTAAATTGGCACTGCTGCCAAAGGACACCATTCCAGCTGTTTGTGTGCTTACATGGTAAGCCAAAACACAGAGTTATTTCTGCTGAAAACAAAACTTTTTTGTCATTGTTTTTGCTGAGTTGGCTGATGGCCAGTGTGGGGCAACCTGGGGTGGAAGCAAGTGGGCGAGGGCACGAGGAGCGCCTGCCTCTTGCAGGAACAATGCTGGCTCCATCCTCAGTGAACCACAGCCTGATGTTTTGTTCTGATTTCTGTAACTGCAGCTCTTTCTTTTTTTCCTTCTCTTGTGTATCGTGTTACTTGTACATGCCCTTTATTCTTATTTTATATTCGATCTGTAAAAGGCATTTTTAGATGGAAAAATTGCCATGTGTGTATCTTCCTGGAGGTGCCTTTCCCTTGAGCCAGTATAAATGAAGTTCATTTCTAGGATAGACCTCTTTTCCTCAAGTGTGTTGTAGAGCTCTCTAAGAAATGCCAACTCCCATCTCCTTGGCACAAACTCCTGATTGCTGCTCTCAGAGTAACGCCGCTCTGTTTTTCCACAGAGCACTCAGCGAGAGTTACTCTGCAAGATCTGCAACATCAAGGCTTAGGACCCGCCTGTATCTAATATCTGTCAAATGTAGATATTTATCCTAGCGAGTAACAATATATCATTGTGACTGCTCTGCCTCTGAGGAAAAAGAAGAGAAACCAATAGTAATGAATTCACACAATCATCTTTGGTTTGGCAAGTGTTGCTGTTTGAGATTCGATCGACTGTAATGTTTATCTACCTCTCCCCTTTCAAATGAGGGAAGCAAAAATTGAAAGAAAGAAAAATGTTCATTCCTTTTCTTCTTCTACATTTTTTTGTTTTGTTTTAAATAAAGCAGAGATCACAGAATGCTGGTTTTAAAGTACTACCCACTCTGGGCCCAACCTCCATTCTAGCCCTTCCGCATGCAACATACCTTTGCACACAAGAGGGCTGCTTTTGGACTTGTAATTGATTTAGTTTCATAGGGAAATGTGACCTGGCATAACATTTTGCAGATTGCAGTACTGACATGATTTTTGGGTTACTTGATCTCTTAAAAAATAGAACACACCTCACCTCTGACCTTTCTATCAGACAGAAAACAGAATAGCCCCATTTCCCCCATTTCCTTCTTTCTCACACCATTGTTAGGAGTGCAATGCCACACTTGCACCGTGGCAGTTGCACAGGTATTCCCATGAGAGAGAACTTGGCTTTTCTTCAGGAGACTGATTTGAAGCACTAGCCTTCAGACTCTCAAAGCAGATCTCTGGAGAGCAGCAAAATGTAGTGCATCCTTTCTTTGCCGCCTCTATGTATGTAACATGTCCTTTCTCCCCACACTCTGCATTCAACACAAATAGAGTCTGGCCACAGCACAGGACATGGAGACAGAGAATAAGGTTCTGGACTCAGCTGCCAAAATGTAGATATCTAGTGCTTTTTCAGCTGTCCAGGGAATCAAAGACAGCCTTACGGGTCTGACGGATATTACATGGTATCTCCAGGATGGACAGCTGGAAGGCAGAGCATCTCAGTGCAACAAAATGACATGTTTCAGATCCTGATCTTTGCATCTCTGAATTTTACCCTTGCAGTCACATTCTTCTCCAGCCTACGACACTATAGGCAATGATTTCCTACCTATGCTTCCTGTTCAAACGAGGGATGAGCATGTTAAATTGGAAAATACTCGTTTGCCATAGCAGAAGTGCTCCCCAGGACTAGATCTGTCACCTGAGCTGGTCACCTCATATCTTTTTCAGCTGCACAGAATGTCAGTTACTTAAACTATCTTCATTTCCACTGTGCAGAAATAAAGTGCTTCAATCTGATAGCAGTGTTGATCACTACAAAAAAAATTGTAGTTACAGGTTGCCCTTTCTGTAAGCTCCATCATTGTGTCAAGATTTATAAAAATAAGCAACTGATTTGGTTAATTAAATGGTACTTACGTAAAGCTCCTATTTATAAGAAGTCGTGCCATCTCCTCAAGCCAAAAAGCCAAAGTTTATTTTCCAACAAGAAAAAATAAGAAAGGGAACACAATCAATGTCCTAATTAGTGGAAAATTGAGGAAAAGTGAGTGAGATCTCCTTGGGTTTTGCTCTGGTCCTCCCACTTTCAAGCACTAGTTGAAGCTGTCACCCCTCTCCTTCTATACCTTCACTTTGTGAAAAAGCAGAGGAGCAGGGGACCTCCTCTTTATCACCTTGATCCCACAGTTCTCCAAAGACCTTGGAGGAAATCATCTCTGGCAGCACCTTACCATAAATAGTCCATTTCAAACTGCCCTCTTCAGAAGTCATAGCATCAATTTGGTTTATTCAGACTATTTTTTTCCAGACAACACCAAGTTGATCTGCTGAAGGGTAGGAAAGCTCTGCAGAGGAATCTGGACAGGCTGGATTGATGGGCTGAGGCCTGTTGTATGAGGTTCAACAAGGGTAAGTTCTGGGTCTTGCCCTTGGACCACAAAAACACCCTGCAGCTCTACAGGCTTGGGGCAGAGTGTCTGGAAAGCGGCACAGGGGAAAAAGACGTAGAGGTGCTGGTCAACAGTGTCTGAACATGAGACAGAATGAGCCCAGGTGGGAAAGAAGGCCAATGTTACCCTGGCTTGTAGCAGCAATGGTGTGTCCAGCAGGACCAAGGCATGGACCATCCCCTTGTGCTGGGCTTCAAATCTTCAAAATCTTCAAATTTCAAAATCTTCAAATCTTCAAAACTTCAAATCCTGGGGTCAATTTTGAGCCCCTCACTCCAAGAAAGACACTGAGGTGCTGGAGCCTGTCCAGAAGATAGTGAAGCTGGGGAAGGGTCTGGAGCACAAGTCTGATAAGGAGCAGCTGAGGGAGCAGGCAAGACTCAGCATGGAGAAAATGAGGCTCAGGGAAGATGTTATTATTCTCTACCTGACAGGAGGTTGTGTCCAGCTCGGGGTCAATCTCTTCTCCTAGGTTACAAGTGGCAGGATGAGAACCTCAAGTTACACCAGGGGAGGTTTAAGTTGGACATCAGGGAAAATGTCTTTATCAAAAGAGTAGTTAGAAATTGGAACAGGCTGGCCAGGGAAGTGCTTTATTCATCATCCCTGGAAACGTTCAAAAAATGTGTGAATGTGGCACCTGGAGACATGGTTTAACATGTGAACATGGTGCTGGGTTAATGGTTGGACTCAACAATCTTAGTGGTCTTTTCCAACCTTAACAATTTTATGATTCTCTGACTCACAAGTAGTTGCATTCTCCTAAGCCACAGAGTTGAGCTGTGGCCTCAGGGATACCACATTTGGCATTTTTTCTCCTAAACAGGTGCCCTTGCAGTAACCCACACAGTACACAATAGAGATTTTTACACAGCTATTTTAGATCTTATCACTGCTCTCTTATGGAAGCACCACCCTTATACTGACCGGCAGGGAATGCACTCAGTCTCCCGAAGTTAGGACTCTGTGTTTCACTTCTTTTTGTTTGAAAAGCACAAGACCAGCCAAGCAGGCCCTGTGTCTTGACCCAGAGGCAAACATCTGAGAGCACAGCCAGGTTGCTTGTTGTTTGCAAATAACCCAGGCATAAAACTTCTCAGGGACTTTGGGCTCATGATGCAAACCTTTGCCAGGGTCATTGATGTAAGCATAGTGGATTGTGAAGCCCTCATAAATAAATGATGTTAAATAGTGATTAGCAAATTCTTCACCCTTGTTTATCTCTGCACAGAATGAGACTTTTCTGTGCAGGAAAGTGCTGCAATCATCATCAAACCCATTTTGCTTTAGTTTCTTTATTCCAAAGAGCTTCCAGGCTGGGATTAATGCCCAGCAGTGCTGATTTACAGGACTGTGGGGCTGCTTCTTCTGCAGAAAGGCCAAAACAGAACTTACAGCTCAGGCCTGTAGTACAGCAAGGATAGGCTGTAGCTGGGAGTGAGGAAAGCAAGAACCTATGAACTGATGAGCAGTGAAAAGCTAAGAGAGCTACAATATCCCGTTCAGTAGGGAAATAAGGCAAGAACGTATAAGGACAATCTGGCTCTGTGGCCATTTCCATGTTTGCTTCATATGCATTTAGCACTGGACTAAGTTCTCCTGACCCCTGGGCTGAAATTCTCAGCTTGTGTCCAGATGAGTCGATGACAAGTAATCATAGGACAATGTGGTCCTGTCCTTGTCAGCAGGATTTCTCAGACTAATTCAGCTCTTACTCAGTGTTCTGGTTTGACTCCCCCTGCTTCATTCTCCCCTTCAGGGAAATTATGCCTGAAATCAGATTGCAGGAGAAAGGCCAGTTTAAGGGAACAAGAACATGTAGGATCTTGTTTAGTAATTGCAACTAGCAGATCAAAAATGTTGCTCTAAAGTAAACCTCTTTTGCAAGAGATGAATATTATTATTAATAATAATTTAGACAGTGCAGTTATTGTTTAATAACATAATTGTGCCCTTTGATGGAAGCTTTTATCCACAGATCTCAAAGGTTCAGTCATAATGACGTTGGTGTTGCTGAACACCAGGGACAAATGTAGAAATTGAGGAACAGGAAGGTTCTTAGCTCATACTGTCAGACAGAGTGTGAGAGCCTGTGGTAGGCAGATAGCCCATATGTTTTGCTTCTGCACCATCTCCCTCTAGCCACAGGCTGGAGATCAGTCAAAGCTCCGCAAGTCAGAGGAAAGGCTTCAGTCTATCCTCCTCAGGATACCTGAGCTTTCAGATGAACATATGTCATTGGATCACGTTCTTTTCCTATTGATGCCGAGAAAAGGCTGTAAAAGAA
>NW_008672970.1:0-25848 GCF_000695815.1 Acanthisitta chloris
CCTGATTGATTCTGTGATTCTATGATTATTATATCACCTGCTCTTCCAAAGTCCTCCCAACATATGAATTCTATCACCTGCTCTTCCAAAGTCCTCCCAACATATGAATTCTATGTCGTTTCCTTGTGCTGAGGATGACTTTAAGCAAAGAAATTTTAACAGAGTGCTTATTTCAGAAACAAAATCTTGATACCTTTTGTTTCTCTGAGCTAGTATAGCCACTTATGGCATAGTGTAGCCAAGATTCAGAAAGAAGTCTAGAGTTCTTGTACACTGCAATAATATTCTTCCATTAGTTACTGTCTGATTTAAAGCTCTTCTTAAACTGTCCTTCAAATGCAGCTTATGAAATATAACAGCATTTACATTCTGCAAAGGCCTGTGTAGGTTTTCTGAAGCCATTGTAAGGTGACCCATCTTTATCAACTGGGTACAGCTTTTGTATCCTGATACTCTCAGAAATTATACTTGCAAAATACTAACTGTTGTACAGCCTGTGCCTTTACAAAGCTGTGTTTTCCCCACCACCATGTAAGCACTCTGTATTGTCTGAACAAGAACTCTTCTCTAGATTGTTGGCCTAATGGACCCTAAGACTGAAATCCTTCAGGTACCCACTGTATCAGATACTTGGACATTTTGTGATGAAAAGTCAGGCAAACTGCATTGATTGACACAGATTTATACATGTAAAAACATGGAAACAGAAAGATAGCTGGAGAATGTAAATCAGAATGGGTTTTTTAGGCTATGTAACTTCAAAACACTATGTTCTGTTCTCAGCAGAACAATACACAGGCAGAGGCAGACTGCAAGTCTCGGAACACTGCAGACAATCTGGTTTCTGGTTTGATTAGTTACCAAAAATTAACAGTAGGCTTTAAAAATTATCTTCCCAACAAACGATTTTGAGCCTTGAAATTTCTTTTCTTCCTCTTCCAGCTTGTCGTTCAGGGTGAATGAACTCAGTGCCTTACAATGATTTGCATAGCTGAAAATAGGTAAATACAGGTAGTTCTAGAGTATGTTACCATCTTGTGAACACGTCAAAGTGATATTTCATGGAAACATTTCAGTGACAGGCTTTGTTCTTGTTTTAAAATGTGGCTGTTTGCAGAATGGAGGCAGTGAATGAACATGAAATTTGTACTCGTGACCTCTGTCCAAGACAGTTATTATGCTGCTGTGAGTAAAATTGCTTTTTGTTCAGGAGTCCTGCACAAAGTCACTGTATTATTTGAATCCCAGGTTTTCCATCAAAGCAAAACTTGGAAGGGATTTAAGGGATTCACAGACCTTCTGCTGGCCCTCACAGTCCAGGATTTGGACAAAGGACAAAGAAGTAAATTGGAACTTACAATAGTAGCTTTGCTGTATTTTTTCTTGTTTTATAGTTAAAGGGTCCTGTTGCTAATTCTCAACTAATTTTTGGTTTTGGAATGAAATAATTCAGTTGAAAAAAGGTGGGAAATACCTGGTAGTTTGTATTGTTGTTTCCAGTGTATTACCTGAAGTCAGATTTTCTACAGCATGTTATTGATTGCTGAGTCTGGTCTGGCTTTGAAATGTTTCAGGCCATGAGAACTTTATCATTGTTCTGGGGCTACTGTGTCATCTAAGAGATTTCACTGACAGTAAGTTCTCCCTGATAATACAGGTAGCTCTCTTCTCTGGTTTTGTGATAAGTGACTCCATTATTCTTCGAAATATGTGACCGATCAGTGGATGTTTTCAAAAGATTCCCTTCCAAATTGGAAGACAAAGAGAATTTTAAGCAATATAGAGGATAGATAGCAGGAGAGAAACAAAATTTATCAAGCTGGATATACTTTCTTATAGAAACATGTTTCTTAAGTCTGTGCCATGCTCTTCAGTGACACACAATTATGATGGATACTTCTCTTGAGAGTCTCATATACTTTCCAGAGATCCAAGTTGGCTTGTTATTTCATTTTTAAGATACTGGCAGTGAAATTTCTAAGTGAGACAAAATCTGTCTGCAGAATGAAGATGTGAATCTTTCCATCATTTCAGCTTTCTTCCTCTGCTACATTTTGTTGTGTTTGTATCCCTTATATGTGATTTTTGTCACATGTTGTAAAGGCCAGTGTTGTACAACAGGATCTTGGCAGGTTGAGAGCTGTGACTGTGAATAATGAGTCAATTTTGACTTAGTCAGGTGAAAGGCAGAGTGATCCTCTTGCTGGCTAGGATGTGATCCTTCCTTCTTCCCCTTCTCTTTCAAAAGTAAGGACTGAAAGGGTTGAAATTCAGAACACTGTCAAAGAAATACAGCTGTGATATTTGTCTGCAGATTGTAGTTTCTTTAACCTTAGAACAATTTATGTGTGTGGTTTTAATAATGTCTTTTAAGATCATGTCTATTACAGCTTCAAGGGAGCCAGTTGCACAGTGCATGCCTTGGGAGACTATGGGTGTCACTACTTTCTTTGGACACCTGAAGGTCGATCTTACAGCCCCTGAGGGACTGTGCTGGAGGCTAGCAAAATAGTGTTTATTTTTCCTCCCCCCCTTCAATTTATATCATAGAATCATAGAATCAGCCAGGTTGGAAAAGACCTCCAAGATCATCAAGTCCAACCCTACTGTGGTTACTAGACCATGGCACTAAGTGCCACATCCAGTCTCAGCTTGAAAACCTCCAGGGATGGTGAATCCACCACCTCCCTGGGCAGCACATTCCAATGCCTGAGCACTCTCTCCCTAAAAAATCTCTTCCTAATATCCAACCTAACCCTCCCCTGGCAGAGCTTGATTCTGTGCCCTCTTGTCCTGCTGCTGGCTGCCTGGGAGAAGAGACCAACCCCCACCTGACTCCAACCTCCTGTCAGGGAGTTGCAGAGGGTGACAAGGTCTCCCCTGAGCCTCCTGTTCATATGTCATGGCTTCATTATACACATGGTTACATAGTTGATATTTTTGTCAGCAGAATTGCATTTAACAACTGCTTTGGGTTGCTTAGACTTTTTTCTTCTGAATTTTTCTTCACTGGCAGTCGTGAATCTAGTATCACGTTGCAGTCGTGAATGTTTCATCAAATGTAATGTTTAATATTCTGTAACCCAATAACTCTGCAATGGTCTTAACTACAAAAAAGGTTTCTGACAAAAGTTTATGACTGATCTCTTAGGGAAACTGATGGTGCTTCTAGCTGTAGTCTGGGGTTGGTAAATGGCACATAAATCCTATGAATGCACTTGATTTCTTACTAGCTCATTTAATCTATCCAGATTTTTAGCTTTGACAATAGCTCAGCTGTCCAGAAAATATATAACCTAATAAAGTAAGTTTGTCAGCTCATATGTACTGCCTAATTATAACTGCCCAGCTATGTGTCACAGGTCTTTTGATGCTAAAAGTAATATTTTGTTTGGAAAATTGAGAACCTGTATTTTTGAGAGAGATGATCTGATTTATACCCCAGAAGAATGACCACAGTGGTATCCAAGATAAGCCTGGGCTAGTGCAGGAATATCATGTTTATTTAGAGTCTTTTGGTTTTATGAATTACGTTGTTGATCGTTCCAGTGATAATTTCTTTTGTGTCTCTGTTGGTCTGGCTGAGAAAACTGTGTGACTTCTGGAAGGTTTTTATCCCTCCTCATACAGAAGTGCTCCTGATATGCCAAGTTGGCTACTGGGTCCTTAGTCATTGTTGTTACTCTGTAGGTCTGCAGATGTTTGGCTGCATAATTCATCAATACACACTTACCCTAAAATAAATTAATATCCTTTTGTGGTTTGTCAGTCTTTAAGATAAAACTTACAAGTTCTTAGTATAAACAGGAAGTCCATTCTGTTTTACTAATGTGGTAGCAAAAGACTGAAAATTTTTGAGCTAGCTCTCTAGTTCTTCCTATAAAGTAGGGTGACAGTAAAAATAACTTCAAACAGTGGGTGACCATTTTACCAGTCAAGAATTTAAAAGAGGGTTTCTCATCTAATTCTGCTTCATTTCCAGAAAAAGAGTGTGTAGGAAGAAGAGATTACTCGTATGTATCCAAATATTGTTTTAGGAAAGTAGTTGCTGAAAAAGCAGAGAGAAGCCAGATGTCCCAGAGACCTGAGATTTAGGAATTATTCAAAGGATCCATCTGTGGTCTGAGCATTAAAATCCATTTGCTAGATTGCTCTGGTCTGGTGCAGTTTGCTTTCTATGAACCCTGACTCCTGTGAGTGTGGACTTCAGGTTATGCCCAGACTGCCAGACCTTTCTGCGTGTTTTGAAAACTGCGACACAAAGCTGTCCCAGGGGATTAATAACTCTTTGCTGTATGACTCAATGTAGTAACCCCAAGGGCATCATTAAAACTCTCCACAAGAATTCCTTCAATGCTTGTAACATATAATTACGCTTTAGAAATGCACTGCAGTGTTTCTTATTGTTACAAAGGAGATTTTTCAAACTAAACCCAAAAAACTTCATTAAATGAGCGTTTATTGTTCATTAAGAACATGTGGCGTGGAGTTCATTTAAATTGATTTGTCCTATAACTGCTCCATATTTGATAATGAGACTTTTAAGAGAAAAAGCCCTGCATTTTTATTTTGGCCATGGTTACTATATTTTTTTAGCATGCTGAAACTAAAAAAACCACTATTCAGCATGGGTTTGGAAATTCATACTTCCATGCTCATACTTGTCCTGGTCTATAATCAGCTCCTAGATCCAGTCTGTACTGTTGAGATTTCATTTGATGGTCTCCTAGCTGTATCCTAATTCTGCTGGCTGCTTCATGGACCTGGCTGGTAGGACAGTCAGAAGCACTTATAGTTGTCTGAACTTCACTCTTGTTGTCCAAGGAGTCGTTAAAGGCCTGAAAATGTCAAAAGTTATAACTGAAAGACTCAATTCTCTTTCTGAATACTTCCCTCTTTTCAGTGAGGACTCAATTAGCCACTATTGATGTATAAAATAAGCCCAAATAGTTATTCTCTTCTTCTGTCAATACACTGCCAAAATGTTTTTCCAGTCTGTCTTTCAGGACCAAAGGAATCCACCAAGGGAACAAACTCTGCTTGAGCATCTGTATTTACACTTTAATCTTCAGGCTATTAAATATCATCTGTATACTGCTGTTTGGTAGTCTGAGCCCAATAAAAATGTATTTAGTTGCAAAATTGTCCCACTCAGTCAGATTGCTGATACAGGGGAGGAAAGCAAATCGGTAATAAGCTAATTCAAGAGCATTCAATACTTGTTAAACACTGAAGGCAAAAGTATCTAAAGAAATCAGCTCAAAAGAGGTGTTTTACTAACTAGAGAGGCTAGATTATAGGACCTGTGCATCTCATCACATGGCCCTGGACTGGTGGAGGTTCTGTCAGTAGTGTCCATGGACACCCAAGAACTCTTTGTGTGCTGTCCCTTGACCAGCCAGTATTAATATCAGCTCTGAAACCAACTGCCAAGACTCACTTCTGTACATGGGGAATTTGCTTTAGTAGTTATGAGGTTCACACATGAACCTACTGATATCCAGTGATACCAAGATATTAATGTAGCAAAGACAAGAATTACTCTATTTCTGTCCCAGATCATTGCTGTACTATGATCAAAATCAGAGCCCTTGTACTTTAGAAGAAGATACCCCATTGATTAGGTATGTAAAGGAATAGGTGTGCTTGAACTCCTCGAGATGTCAAGTGATTTGATGAGCACAGATCCCACATAAGCACAGGCGATGAACTTTGAAAACTAAGATGTAAATGGTGGGAGAGTGTGTTGGTGTTGGGGAATGAGGGTTTTTTTTCTGGTTTTAATGCTAAAAGTGTACATCTAAAATAGCTCTACTGACTGTGCAGTTCCCATTGGACTGGTTTGTAGTGGGGTCTCAAAGGGGAGAGTCACTTCGTGTGTTCTGGTGTTTGCAGTGTCAGACAAAGACACAGGCACAAATGTTATGTGCCATTTTGTCCAGAATTCAGAGATAATTTAAACAAAGGTTTAAATTAATAGCTAAGGTGTAACCTTACTGTCTTGCTTTTTTTTTGGTATTTCAGCTCTTGGCTTATTTTATCAAGTGTTCTGTATATTGCATAAGCTTTTGAGAGTTCTTCAGAACTGAGGAACAGGTTCACTCTGCACACTTGAAGTTCAAATTGTATATTCAGTTTTATGCTAAAGGTTACAAAATACATGTATATATTGCATGTGGAAGCTCTGAGCATGAGAAGAAAGTGAATGTGCAGAACAAGTCAATATTATACCTAATGAACTACATGTTTTTCTTGGGGAGTGCATTATGTTATCTGGTCTGATCTGATTCTCTTTGCAGAGAAAGAGAGGAAGACAGCTCAAGGAAAAAAAGGTGGATTCCTTAAGAACAACATTTTCTACCTCTGAATTACCAAACAGAAGTAAAGAGGATGGCTCACCTGAAAGAAGCAAAGAAATGTGGGTGTCTCATCCACCACTGATGCCAAATGAGAATGAGGTAATGAGTTAACATTTGTCCATCTGGACAAGCACCACATTCAAACAGATGAAAATATGGAGAGATACACTGTCCAAATGTTAAAGGCTAGTGGTATTTATCCTATTGGTAGCAAATATTTAAAATACTGCCTAAGTGCTTAATACTTAGAGAGGCACCTGCAGGGATCATCTTTGGCAGTGGCATTTGCCCTGCTGAAGAGCTGCAGTAATCTGACTGATAAATAAGGTGCCCTGCAATGAGCTAGGTAGTGCTTTCACTGAAGCCTGCAGTTAGCAGTAGAGGTTGGCAAAAAGGGAAAGAAATCTTGAGGATGTGGATGCCAGCATGTCCACATTCATTTTGTTTCTTGTAGGTTTTAGGAAGGACAGAATTCTGTGTTACTGAAGCTAGATTACTTCAGCTATCTAAAGTAAACAGTAGGCAGGCCAGAGGCATTTTTATCTTCTGAAACATGTGAGGTTAGGGATTTGATGTGTAGAGACAGGAAAACAACAGGCATCATCTGGAGAGAGTGAGATGGAAATCAGAGTCAACTTGTTAAGAACTTCTGCCCTCCTGCCTGAATAACAAATAACTAAGCTGTGATCTAGGCTGTACTCAGCATTTCCCTTCATTCAACTTTTTATTAGAAAAGAAGTAGCAGGTCCTTTTGTGAGATACACAGAGCAACACACTTAAGTGCCTTCAAATTGTGTGACTGGCCTCAGTCAAAGAGTACAAGCTGCCACATTCCTCTCTACTAGCCCAGGCCTTTGAGGTGGGACCAAGCAAAGCTTTTAAAATTATCACATTCTGTCAGTTGATTGTGTAACAATAATGACAACAATCTTTCTGACATTTTTTTTTCATGAAGAATATTGTTGCCTCATTGGGATAGTCTGTCTTTAGGTCTCTTTAGCCACTTTGAATTGTCTTTCTGCCCCATAAAGCAATGTGCAACTTCCATTATCCTTTTTTAATGGAACATCTTAGTGCTTGTCTTTGTTTCTAAAGAAAAAAAGCTTCAGACTTGGCTGCACATTTTTGTCACATTGGCAGTTTAAGAAACAAATACAGTAATAGTAGAATGCATCAGAAAAATTGCTAGTGTAGTAGCAGGAAGAGGCTGTGATGCCTTAAGTAACCTTTAAGCCTGCCCTGAGGAAAGGAAAGAGGGGAAAAAACTGCTATTGGAAACAGTGCTACTGTTCTAAATGCTGCTTTTCAGGCATGTTGTGATTACTTCCACTGTTGTTCCAGTTGTTTCAGTTTGGTCCCGTGTAGATTTTTAGAGGATTACCCACACCTTTTCTATTTTCAGGAGCATTGCATTCATTTCTTACAATTTTTTATATACAACATATATAAAGCTATCTGGACAAAATCTTGAGCAATATGTTCCAGGGCACCCTCCTTAAGCAGAGAGGTTGGACAAGGTGATTTCCAGTGCTCCCTTCCAACCCTACCCATTCTGTGATTCTGTGAACTGTTTGTATAAATCAGTAGGAGCTTTGACTGTGATTTTGATTCTGTTTCATGCATGTAAGTTTTTCTGCCTATCTATCTATAGAGAGTGATGAATGAGAACTGGAAAATTGGTGGCTCTGATGGAAATGATCTCTGTCTGTCTGAAAGAGAGAAGGTGAGGTTTTCTTTGGAGTGGAGATTATGAGCAGAACATGACTGATTTTTGCTTTATTAATTTACAAATTACTTGCAATTTATTGATGTATTTCATCCCCATCTCTGGGAAAGAACAATGAGAGCACTGCAATCCAAATTTTTATCCAAATGTTAATGTACTTGTATGTGCTTTCAGAGTGTTAAGGTTCAATAAGTCTTGATGAGAATGTTGTCAAACCAGGTTAAAAATAAAATTATCTAAGAGCATCTCTAATTACTTCATGGAAACACACTCTACTCAGTGCATATAGTAAATCTGCCATGGTTAGCACTATTTGTACATAGGCTGGGAAAGGCCTTTCACCCTCACCCTGTGCATCTATTCAGAGGGATACCTGAAATAAGACATGTCTTTTCTTGTGGCATGTTTTAGATAGTTTAGACCATTGACATCAGCCTGAAAAAAAAAGTAGAGCAATGCCCCAGATGAAATACTTTTTTACTTCCCATTCAGTTCACCATTAGTATCAAAACAGAAGGATTAAGCTCTAGTTTGCCTACAGCCTGTACTGTCCCTATGCCATATGAATTGAGCTTGCAAAATTGCAGAGTAACTTGCCATGCATCATTTTCCTATGAAAATATTTTACTTCTTCACCTTCCCACGAAATTCCTGAAAAAGTTGCTGTACAGCTTGAGCTCCTTTCCCATCACTTTAGAAGATATGCAGCAGTTTTGGCAGCAGTTCTTTGCCTATACCTAAAAGTATTTCCTTTGGGTTACACATTCATCAAAGAAAATTCATATGCCTTTTCGGAAAGGGAACGATGGAGAAGATGAAGCAGACAGACAATTTAATGCATTTTGCTTTGCTCTAGATTGTACTGTAAGGAATGGAATTAATACATTTTAATCTATTTTCCAAATTTTTTATGGCAGGTGGCCGAGTGCTTAGATTTGGAAGACACAGACACAGATGAAGTGACATGCAGGGGTAGGTTTCCCCCCTTCATATTCATTGTCATTTTCTGTCTTTGAATGCAAATGTATGAACATTGATTAAAGAACTGTTTCTCATCTAAAAGAGATGATTTTCCTCAGTTCTTCTAATGCTAGAAAATTCCCCAAATTGCCCCAATTCCCCAAATTAAAGTATTAATTTTCTTGCTCTAAGAGGTAATGAGATAAATTTAAAGGAATTTAGATAGGAGACTGAACAGGAGCCAGCAGTGTGCTCAGGGGGCCAAGGAGGCCAATGGCATCCTGGGCTGGATCAGGAACAGTGTGGTCAGCAGGACCAGAGAGGTGATTCTGCCCCTGGACTCAGCACTGGTGAGGCCACACCTTGAATCCTGTGCTCAGCTCTGGGCCCCTCAGCTCAGGAGGGACATTGAGGTGCTGGAGCAGGTCCAGAGAAGAGCAACGAGGCTGGTGAAGGGACTGGAGCACAAGTGGCATGAGGAGAGGCTGAGGGAGCTGGGGGTGTTCAGCCTGGAGAAGAGGAGGCTCAGGGGAGACCTTGTCACCCTCTGCAACTCCCTGACAGGAGGTTGGAGTCAGGTGGGGGTTGGTCTCTTCTCCCAGGCAACCAGCAGCAGGACAAGAGGGCACAGACTCAAGCTCTGCCAGGGGAGGGTTAGGTTGGATATTAGGAAGAGATTTTTTATGGAGAGAGTGCTCAGGCATTGGAATGTGCTGCCCAGGGAGGTGGTGGATTCACCATCCCTGGAGGTTTTGAAGATGAGACTGGATGTGGCACTTAGTGCCATGGTCTAGTAACCACAGTAGGGTTGGACTTGATGATCTTGGAGGTCTTCTCCAACCTGGTTGATTCTATGATTCTATGATAGCAGTCCCCTATCAGGTAGAGATTTCAAAGACATCTTTTTGGAGCAGAGTTCATTTTTCTATGTTCATGTCTTAAATTCTGATAATACCTATTAAAACCCCCCCTGGAGCTTCCTGTTGGAAACACAAACCCACATTTCACTCTTATCATAATGAAATGAAAATTGTCCGTGTCTAGTTCATTAAAGTATTGCTAGGTATTGCTAGTTCCAAACAGGCCACAAATTGCTTGATGAGAATTAAGCCCAACACTAAAACACCAAGCAGAACAGTGAGGAAAGAAGAGCTCTGCCAGAGTTTGGGGGTAGCTTGCCACACTCAGGACAATGACAGACTGTGTCTCTCTCCAGATTTTGGATCACTTCTGTGTATTTGTGTGTGTGAGGAGTAAATATTAATTGGATACATTTAGAAACCCTTAGTTAAACACGTTTGAGACTTGCCTCAGTGCAGAAGGAAGATGTATCAACAACACTCACAACATTCAACTTGTATTTTATAACTTTAAACAGTGCATAGCCAGAAACTAATTACTCCTTCTAAACTCTGTAAGGACAATGAACAGCATCCAAACATATATCTGGAATACTCACAGCTTGGGTCTTGCCCAGAGCTTCTTTGGTGGAGATAGTTGTTGACTCAGGATGAAACATTTCCCCTTGACTCATAAATGCAGAAAATAGCACTTAGAGTTTGCTAGTCATCTTACCTGTCAAGATCCACTTAATAGGCTTCATAATGATAGAGGTAAAATATTACTCCTGTAGAAACCAGAGCAAGGAAATGCAATTAAAAATTTAAAATGGCATAATTTCTATTGTTTGTAATGATAAAGTAATCTCAAATAAAATCCCTGTTGAACACCTTACTAGAGAATCCGTTCTGTCAGTTTATAAATGAGGCAAAGCATGACACAAATTTGAAAGACATTCTGTTGTTGGCCTTTTCAGATGCTGCCACCTGTATGTCAGAACAAATGGTTGATTTAAGACCTCATATTGACAAAACAAACTAGGACACCCAGGAAAAAAATATCATACCTTGCTAGTATAATTGCAACAAGCTTTTATCTCTCCCTGTTCTTGGCACCCGTTCAGTATCTCTGTGCTTCATTTAGCTTTAAAGGGCAGGTCAGTTAGCTGAGTTAGCAACTCTACATTAATACAATAAATATTCATCCTGAAGGGGAAATCACTCAAAGTTGACAGTGTGAAAAGCATGATAGAAAAGAGGTGTTAAAACATCCCATCTAAAGCACTGGGTTTTTTTGGGAGGTGTCCTGGAAGACTCATTCTAGTCTTGAGTTGGGTTTTTTTTTAATTATTCTGATTTATTTTGCTAAGTTCAATGTCTTTTAAGTTGTGAAGGAATACAGCTGCCAGGAGAAAAAGCAGCCCATGGATTTGGCCAGTATGCAAATTCATTGTGGCTGTTTTCATTTGACAGCACAGGGCTGAAAGCCTGAACCCAGGGCAATGCTTTGCATTGTGGGACTTTGGCACAGTAAACCATGACTGGCAAAGTCAAATCACTGCTCCAAACCATAGCTTTATGCCTCGTGTAGAGACAGCATGTGTATGGTGTACTGTTTAATCACTCTCCCTGAATTTATCTGTAACTGTAAGTAGCTTAAGGCAACAATAGAGGTGAACAGTCTTTCTCCAGGGATGGATGGAAAATGCCTAGTGCCTCTGTTTTAGCAACAGAATTTCTTTCCAGAACTTGTTACAAATCTCTTGCTGCAGGGCTTGAAGGATAGTTAGGTAAGAATAGGTAATACTTGTCTAAGTACAAAATATGTAAGGAGCATATCTAGAGACCTCGAGTGTGCTAGTTTTTAAATACAAGCGAAAATTAAAACAGGACTAATTAAGTGTATGGGTGAGGCTCCATAGGCAAGGATATCTGAGTCTCATCCTAACCCATCTTGGAGCACTGAGGTACTGCAAACTTGTCTTTTCAAGGTCCTGGTTGTCTGTAATCTCACAGAAGCTGAGGAGAATCCAGGTGACTCAGTTACTTTGAAGCTGAGATCTAGCACAACTGTTGGATTATTTAGACAATTACTTAGGCAAATTATATCAAAATCTGTTATTTTTCCATAATCTGTGCCTTTCCATTTATATTTTGAGCCTATATTTGCTTCCAGAAAAATCAACTTGAGGAAGAGGATTTGGAGTGAAATTAGGTGGATTTTTCCAAGTTTGGGCCTCCCCCCAACTGGTGAATCCCATTCTTGTTTTTCTCCTCCAGTCTCTGCAATCCATTTAACACTGCCTTGAGATGATTTCACACTAGGCAGCTCATTGGGACTAACAGCCTGAAGCATGAGAATCAGAGGAGACTGCAAAATTTAGCTTTCAAGCTTTTTTTGTTATCACTGCCTCCCTTCTCAGCTCCCCATCAACAGCATTTTTGTGAAATGTAGTGTCTGAAAGTGGTAAAACCTGTGTCAGTGTATTTATAGCTGTCAGTGTATACATTGCTGGGCATCGTTTGGCTACAGTAAAGTTAAAGTTATAGTCAAGACTTTGAACTTCTTCACTCTCGAAAGTTCAGAGAAGACTTGTGCCAGCTGATGTTTTTTTCTGTGCTTAGAATTAATGCCAATGGTACACAATAAGCAAAAAACTCCAACTCAGCAGTGTTGACACATTTAGTAATCACTTTCTGGGGTGCAGAGGAGGGACTAAAGAGAATTATTCAATTTCCAAATATGCCCTCATTAAAGTGTGTTGAAATTGAAGAACATCATCTATGTTCAGTGCCATATCCAGGGAGTTGATTCTTCATAGTATGAGAGGTGCATTTCAAAATGTCTTCACAGTTTTTTTGATATCGGTGCCTGTTCAGTTATCTCTGTATATGGTGCTGTTGGCATTATCCAAGGCTTTCCTGTTGCTAATTAATCACCTCCACAGAGAACATAATTAGCAGCTTAATTAGGATCATCATCCAGTAGTGCTGTAGCAGCAGCCGAAACAAGCTGTGAGGTACTGGCTAGAACTTACAATAGCCTAGAGTTCCTTTGAGTGCTCCCACTGAGAAGGAGAGCTGTCAAAACTCCCTAATTTTTCTCTCTGATGGAGTTTCTTTATTAAACATTATCAGGGAAAGCAGCATTTACCAATTAGACTTTCATATGCTGTCGCAGAGCCAGGATAGAGAGACAAAGCTCATTTCTGGCATGTCTACTGGCAAACAAAGGTTGATTACCACATTCTTATGGGGTGATTGAAGGGAATTTGAAACATTGTTTGCATTACTAACAAGCCTTATAAAGTGGAATTGACATTCTGACTATGACAAGCAGTTCTCGCTAAAAGCAAAAATACATTTCCTTCTGTTGTCCTAATTCTTAAGAGTTATCTTTCTGAGCCATTGCCAGACTGTTGCATAATAGTGCTTCCTCCTCATCTTCTCTCTGCAGATTGGGCTGTTGAGGGGGAGAAGCTCTTAGTGCAGAAATAATCAGTATTTATAGCAGTAGGGGATACAAACTTCTTGATGTCGAGATGTCTCTGCCTTCAGTTAGGGTCTAGATTTAGGGTGCAAGTTAGAAACAATAGTGGAAGATGCCATTATTTTTAAATGAGCATTCACAGCTTCCTTCTGTCCTACAAATAATTTTGACCCAAATTATGAAAAAAGCAGCTGCAGAGCATGGGAAGACATAGCATAGATACCTGTGGACTGTGCTGTCCTTTTCAGAAAGCTTTCTCGTATAACTGGTGCAGAATCAGAACAGATGCGATGCTGAGAACAAGTACTGAAAGCACATAGATGGCTAGAGATAGACATAAGCAACCAAGAGAAGAGGGATGAAAATGAAACCACTTATACATGAATCATGAACCAAAAGACAAAATTCCAGGAATGAAATACCCAAGGGAATTAATTCAGCTCTTTTGAAAAGAACATTCTACTTTGAAATTCCAAACCTGCTGGCTTTGAAATAGCACACTATTCCCAAAAGAAAACTAAATGAAGAATTTGATCATGGATTTTTTACTGAGGCTTAGCTAGGAAATCATTATGCAGATTCACGGAGGAATGAGAGGTCTGTAACTCCACAACTGGGGTAAAACTATGCACATCCTTTTCACCCTGGATCTATGGTACCCTCTTATTGGTTCAATTAACTAACATTTAAGCAATGCTTTGAAAATTCATTCTGAGGTTTTGAAAGGAATGTAAATCTAGTATAAAACTGTAAAGAAACTTGTGTATCAGCTGGAAAAAAAAGTAGATAGATTTACATAATCCTTTGACTAAATTGCAAGACATATGGTCCCCTTAAGTTCTTTCATAAAAACATTACTGAGATGAGATGGACACATCTGTTCTGTAACAGAGCTGAGATTGATTCATGGTAAAAGATATTTCTAAACCTAAGGCATATCCTTCTGATCTGTCAGAGAATGCAAACCCACTGTTCCCCGTACGAATGTTTTGCTTAAGTATGGAAAGGAAAAGTGATTCAGAAAGTCTGTGCATTTGTGAACTGTGGACCAAATCCTGCCTGTATGGAAAGGTTACAAGTCACTCTGTCCCAGATATCATAGAATCATAGAATTTAAGGGTTGGAATGGGCCTTAAAATCATCTAGTCCCAATCTAACCTGCCCTGGGCAGGGACACCTCCTCACTAGATCAGGTTGCTCAAGGCTCATCCAACCTGGCCTTGAACACTGCCAGGGTTGGGGCAGCCACAGCCTCCCTGGGCAACCAGGGAAAGTCTTCTCAAGTACCTCTTCTGATGAATCTCAGGGAGGAACAAACATCCATGAAATATCCTTGGACAAAAGATTCATCTGTCACTGTAGTGGGGAATATTGGTACTTTTGCCAGGTATTTTTACTTCATGTTTCGGGAGAGTCAGATAAAGATGCTTTGCAACAATTCTTTGCACCCAAATTACAGGTGGTGAAGCTCTGCCCAGCTAATCAATGGCAGACAAGGATTTAGTGTGTTCAGACATCTCAGTACTTTCCATCTTTGTTATGAAAGAAATGAAAGGAATCCCAGGTGTTCGCTGAGTTTAGGAGCATCTACATCCACATTTTTAATTCAGTGTTCTGAAAAAAGAAGAGCTACCTGTGTTTTCAACCAAGTTTGATTTTTCCTTAGTATAGTATTCCTCTCTATATTTTAGCTCAGGAGATGATGGATCTCTTCTAAAGATAGCTTATGCAACAATAAGTATAGCACACTTTGGCTAAGAAGCTTCTGTCTGTGTCTGAGCACTACAGGATTTGAACAGGATTTTGCTAATTTATACATGGAATGGAAGGTTAATGTTGAGTATTTTTTATTCAGCAGGGTCATTAGTTCTCCCAGGAGAGGTGGAACAGACAGTGACTTACTGTATACCCTTTTTGATAAGCCTGTTCAACCAAAGTTCAGAACCTTGTCAGTTCCAGAGCCAAGGGACAGCAAAACCCAAGAGGTATGAGATCAGATTTGTTTGTTTAAACATTGGGGGTTTGGGGTCTTTTTTTTTTTTTGTCCTATTGACTTCTAATTTTATTTCCACAAGAACAGAGGGATATAGATGGAGTGTGTGGAACTGCTGTGAGTTAAATTAATAATGGATTCATAAATACATTAAGAATTGAGCTAAACACTCTAATTCATCTGGCACACTGCTACTATATAATCCTGCATTTTCAAAATGTGTGCTTCAGTACTTCAAATGGTATGTGGGCTTTTTAATATTTAATTTGTGTAACTCACAGAATATTCAAGTAAACTCTTGCACATCCTGACCTTTTAACAAATCCTTACTTAGCTGGAATGATGGGCCGTTTAATTTTCCAGTGATCTCATGGTCTTATGGCATCCTGCAGTTCTCATTGGCTTAATATAAGAACCATTTTCTGCAACAAGGAGGTAGTTAAATGATGCCTTTAATGTGACATTTAAAGGAGAAAAAAAAAGTTGTAGAATATATTATGGTCAGAATTGGGATTTGTTCCCTTGGAAATGAGTAGTAGCAAGATGCTGCTGAGAATCTGCATTGTCTAGGTCTGGTGTGGAGAGGTTTGCTTTATGGAGCCTGAGCCTTTTAATCAGCCTCAGTCAATACAAGCTTTAATTTAGAATTGCCATTCTCCCTCGGAATTTCAGTTCTTTTCAAACTGCAGCAGAAGGTGTGGATTGCTCACAGGCTTATTTTAAGTCATTAAGCCTCCTATCCCAATAGCGTGAGCATTAAGTTTTGGGGATGTTTCTATTGCAGAGAATTCTTCAGTACTCTTTCCTGATCATTATAACAGCAGCTGAAGTTAGCTTCCAGCTAAAATGGGCCAGTTTTGATAGTTTCATATGCTTATTGACGTTCCCATGAGGCTTAAATCAAGTTTATAAATGACGCGTGACCAATGAAGGTTTGGTGTTATAGCAGTGCATATGGTGCCTCCTTTCCTGAGCTCAATTGTGTTTAGGTCCCTGCAATAAACTCTTTACTATAAGGAACAAGTCTGCTTTGGGAAAAAGTAAATGTTCGAAAATGACCTTTCAAGCTTTAATACCCACCATTCTGTGAATAAAAATACTCACTCTTTTCCCTAAGGATTGACATAATTCAAGGGGTTTGCCTTGAGATATATCCCTTGGCACACAAAATAAATAAAAAAAACAACCCACCCAAACGAGAAATGAGGTTTTATAGCTTTCTCATTTGATAACTTCTGTATAAAACCAAAGGAAAAGGAGGGTTGCAGCAGCCTGCAGTGTTCATAAAGGGCTGCATATGGTTCTTTAAACTATAATTCATGAAAAATAGATAAAGATCCCACTGCATGCAAAATTCATTTCCATTTGAGGAAAAGTTCAGTTATGAAAGAAACTGAGTATTATTACATGCTTAGGAGTTGCTGCATTTTTCAAGAAGGCTTACAATTTTCACAACCATTTGGTTGGTGCCAGGCTGCTTAAGATGAAGGCAGCCTATCCCCTAAATTATAAACATATTTTTGCCTTCATTTAGATAAGAGAAGTGTGGCCTGATTTTTAGAACTGTCAGGACTGAACAGGTCCATTTTAAAATCCCTCAGTGCTTCAGATTGTCATTGTCTTGAAAATTAAGTCTTGCATTTCTTATGGCAGGACTAGTTTAGAAAGAGAAAAAGATTTTCCCTGGAGGCATCTCTGCTTTGAAATGAGACTGTCCTCTGTCCATCAAAACAAATCTGTTAGGGAAGGGCAACAGAATGTGGCTGCCTAATTGGTTTTCTTAGAGAATAGAGATCATTCCCTATGAAAAATAGCAGGATGTCAAAAGTCTATGCTGTGGGAACACTTGTGAGGCACTTTAGGGTAAGGTGTGTATCTCTGAACATATTGCTAGGGAAAAAGTTTCAGAAGCTCTGCTAAAACCCAGTTTATAACTTGCCTAATTGTTAAAGAACAACTTGTCTCCCAGAAAATGTTTTTCTGTGTAAAGCTGTTAGGGAGAGGCTTAGTGAATGACCCAGCAAATTATTCGTGTTGTCCAACAATGTTGCTTCATCTTTCTTTCCTCACTTTAGACACACATTTTCCAGGGTTTCAGTATTGACAGCACAGCATACATGACCTCCCACAGGCCACTGCAAATTGAACCTGCATTCACTCTGTAGCTGAAGTTCTTTATCATAGGACATTTTCCTTCCCTACCCAGAAATTTATCTTCTTCTTTATTTCTACTTATTTTTTTCTTTCATAAAAGCCATCATAGTTTTTTAATGTCTTAATATTTGCTTCCTTTGGTCTTTGCTCGTATTTCCCTCCCTGCATACACATGGATGCAGTTGATGCATATTTTCCATCCACTCACTATAGATATGCATTCAAAGAATCACAGAATAACAGAATGGGTCAGGTTGAAAGGGACCACAGTGGGTCATCTAGTCCAGTCTCCCTGCTCAAGCAGGGTCATCCTAGAGCACATGGCTGAGGATTGCATCCAGACACTCATTGAATATCTCCAGTGAGGGAGAATCCACAGCCTCTCTGGGCAGTCACCTGCACTGTAAAGAAGTTCTTTATGTTTAGATGGAACTTCCTGTGCATCAGTTTCTGCCCATTGTCTCTTCTCTCATTCCAAGTGGGATTTGTCTTATCTAACTTCAGCTTTAGCTGTGGTCTAATTTACTCCTTCAGTCATCAGGATGCAGAGCTAAGCAGCTCCAGGAAGTGATTCATCCCACTTGCTGTAGGTTTTTGTCATAAGCTGTAATATACCTCCATCCACAAGCTCAGGCTGGGCCATTTTTGGCTAATTGGCTACCGTATTCGAGAAGACTAATTTTTATATGGCTGGGATTAGGAAAGAAGAAGTCTACCTTTCCATTATCCTTTTTTTTTCCTTTAGTTTGAGCATTCAAAGAAGTATTTACCATGCCTATCATTTTATTTTTGTCTGCAACGTCAGAATCTATCACCTAAAATACAACTTCCATTGAATTCCTGTGGTTTCAGGTTTTACTGATAGGCCTCACCTGAAGTTTGTTTCTGTTATGTGCTTTGCATAAATGCAACAAGAACGAGGAACAACTTAAAGACAGGATTGACTAAGTGAAAGAAGATGGAAGAGCTGTAACTTCTCAGAGGCCAGTAAAGACACAGAGATTGAATGACTCATCCAGAATGATGAAACAGAAGTGGAAAACTGGTCAAGATTTATTGACTAACAATCCAGTGCCCCAAGCTCAAGACAAACATTTTTTTCTCCCAATTACCCCAGTACATATCAAGATTATATGAGATCATAGCATACATACCTTCCCCCCACCTTTTTTTTATTTATTGTTATAGAACTAGTAAGTTTTCCCTTGAGTATGCAATGAAATCATTGGTGAGTGGATGTGCATCCTTTACATAATCTGAAAAAGTGAATCATAGAGTGGCATAATTACACAGAACTGAAAGTTTTGGAAGGACACAGTCAAGCTGTTCAGTTAACTGTGACTCCACATAGATTAATAAAGGACTGAGTTGCCAATTATTAATAGACTTTGAAAATGTCAACTTTAAGGTATTTTATTTACAACACTACTTTGTAAATCAGCCTCTAGCAAAATACTTCAGTTATTAATATGAATATTACATTCTTTCCCTCCTTTAATTTGGGCATGCAGGAACTGTAAATGAAAGTGATTTTTTCCTTCAGAGAGTAAATCACAGAAGCAATGTTAAGCAAACTGGCAGTTTTCTAATAGAGCAGGATTCTATTCCCAGAGAGCTCTCAAAAAGATTTCAATTAGATGTTAAATTAGACACCTGAAATTCACATATTGCTCTCAGCTCCTTAGGCAAAAATAACAAGATAATAACTTGATAAGCTCAGAGGATTTGATGTTCTATTGTAAAATGTCTTCCTTCGGAAATAGATCAGAATTGCAGTTTGCAGTATTAAAGTTTTAGATTGCTTGTCTGTATGGAAGGCTGAAGTGAAAGGCTTCTTGGCAGAAGAAGCCAAAAAATAGGAATCCCTAGTGCTTTGTGTATTCATTTGAGAGATGCAGCTGAGTGATAAATATACAATGGGAGTAAACTTTTCAAATGTGCAAAGAATGGGTTACAGAAAACTTGTTAACAGGGTGAAGTTGGGTATGTTCTATTTTGACATCTAATTTCAGTTAGCAGTTTGGGGTTGAGTTTTGTAAACAAAAGTTTTTGCACTACTTTGCTATATCTGCACAAAATGTTCCTGGAATGACATCAAGGTCAACACAAGGTCATAGTCAATATGTATGTACTTTTGTAACTATTTTGGCAGAGGAAGGTAGATTTGTTTTTGTAGAATCCTTGTGAAGGCTTACTGTAGCTTTAACTCTGCTTAGCTTAGCCACCCGTAGATAGATGTGTGTTGTGGTTTAACCCCAGCCAGACACCAAGCCCCACTTAGCTGCTCCAGCAGGAACGGGAAGAGAAACAGAAGGGTAAAAGCTAGAAAACTCATGGGTTGAGATAAAACCAGTTGAATAGGGAAAGCAAAAGTCACACACACAAGCAAAGCAAAACAAGGAATTCACTGTTTCCCATGGGCAGGTGGTGTTCAGCATCTCCAGGAGAGCAGGGACCATCACACAGAACAGTTCCTTGGGAAGATAAACAGCATCACTCCAAATGTCTCCCCTTCCTCCTTCTTCCTCCCACTTTACATACTGTGCATGATGTGCTATGGTATGGAATATCCCTTTGGTCAGTTTGGGTCACCTGTCCCAGCTGTGTCTCCTTCCAATCTCCCATTCACCCCCAACTCCCTTGCCAGTGTGGCAGTATGGAAAGCAGCAAAGGCCTTGACTCTGTGTGAGCTCTGCTCAGCAATAACAAAAACATCTCTACATTATCAACCCTGTGTTCTGCACAAATCCTAAACATAGTCCCGTATTAGCCACTAGGAAGAAAGTTATCTCCACTGCGGCCAAGATCAGCACAATGCGGTAACAAATTTTGTTACAGCCAAACTAACTGAAAAATATTTGTGCTTTGCATTGTATTTTAGAAGGGCATTTTGAATTTCTGCAAATGGAAGACAGGTAGTAGAACCCTGCTTGCTGGTACCAGTTGTTACCCAGTTGCTGGTAAACTTACTGACGTGGAATTTTATGAAGCTTTGCCTGAGGAAGAGATGTAAACAGACATGAGTATGATGAGGAGGTCAAGGTGTTGACCTTAGCTTTAATGGGAATGAGAGTTTTTCTGCAGGCTTTGTTTCATGTAAATATGTCCCAAATGTGCTATTTATAAAAGTAAACTCATGTAAACATTTCCCAAATGTGCTATTTATAAAAGTAAATGATGGTTTACCTGAGATAGTCTGTGGGCATAAGCAAGCTAATCTTTGCATGCAGAATGAATATTGTTTTCTAGGCCAACTCTATCTACAAAGTTTTTCCCATTTATACATGCCCATGGCCTACAGGTCTGCATCGAGGATGGTTTGTATGCTCCAGCATCTATTGAAGCCAATCTCAGCTAGGCCCTTAGAAAATGAAGCAGTAGGCATGATTAAGAAAATCATACAAATCCAGAAAAAGTATTTTCTGATCATTCAGGCAGCATTACAGTTTACTAATAAAGGATGTAGGTACTACCCAGGTGTTCTCTGCCAGGTCTATCCAGTGCTCAGCCACCAGAGAAGAATCCATCTACTACTTCCCTGACTTATTAGTTGGCATTTACTGTGTCAATGCCACTTCTTACAAAACCTTACCACACGTTGTGCAGAATACTATGCCTTCTGAACTGAGCAGTGACCATAAGATGCTGAGTGTTCTTCCTGCCTTTCAGCAAACAAAGCATGTATTTTTAATTTCAGATACGTCAGCAGTCATTGACTTCACCGAGGGTTCACCAGAAGCTTGAAAAAAAAAGGAGCATGTTTAAATGTTTTGCTGATTTGTTGCTGAAGTACTTAAATTTTTGAAACACCTTTCTAGGTGTTTTATATTAACTTCTCATAGGATAGGGAGCATTCCTATACATTTTTAATAGTGAGGATGTGTCCCCTGTGTTGCCCTGGAATTCATTTTATGTAACTGTTTTCCATAAACCTTTCGTGTCATGGCCCCCTGCAGTTTCTTATCAGCATGGAGCCTGCCATAGTTATTTGTTTTCCTTATTTTATTTTATAGGCAGAGTGTTTATTCTAAGCTGTTTCAACCAGAAGCAATACAGAAATGCCATACACTGTGTCAACAGAGCACATATTGGCAAGTCCAGGATGATTCTCATGCTCATTATGCAAGAGATCCAAACCAGCCAACTGCATATCTAGGAGACTGTGAAAAGAAATGATTGGAGTCTGAAAATTGATTCTGTGTCATTTTGCTCATTCCAGGCATTTCCTTCACTGAAACTGTGTTCTGGGAAGTGTGTTGCATTAGTATCAGATGCATGTACACTGAAGCTTTATGTAATACTAGCCCAGATTTTAAGAGTATGGAATCTGTCTTTGAAATTTAACATAGCTGCACATAACTTGTCCATATCCCCTGCTACAAGTGGCAGGAATATAATAGATATGTGCAAGGGAGGTTTTTAGATTCCTTGCCTTGAGCAAAATTAGTTAATGATATTCATTCAGATACAGTACAGTACAAATGGGGCACATTAAATGGCTTAAATTAGGTCAAATTGAATAATTGAATTTATTCTTTTACTTAAAAAGAGCTTAATCAGCTGAGAGTGTTAGAGTCAGGAAAAAAGAGTTTAATTAAATATTAATTAGAAGTTTATATTTTGAACTCCCTTATTATCACTTGCAGCAATATTATTTATGTGTCTGTTTTTCCTCATTACAGCTACTAGGGGATGATGTTCAACCATTCTCACTTGATGAAGAATTTGATTATGATGTTATGGCACTGACCCCTAAGTTCTCTGAAGCTGAGCTGAAGGCCATTATAGAATTGTCTGAAGAGAAGAAAACGGGGACAGATGTCAAGTCAGCATGAACTGGAGACTGAGTCAAAGGGATTCCGTGCAGTGCTGTTGAAATGACATTTTTATGGGATAAATATAGCTCTTCATTGTACCCTTAGTTAGTGTTTTTATCTATGTGGTCAGTAAATGACATCCCTGAGATTTTTTTGTTTGTTCTCCCGAGGTGCCTTGGAGCCTGTATGGGCCCAGGATAGATGTGCTGGAGTGATTCCTCCATAGGACCAAAACAAGCTCGTGTATTTCAGAACAGCATCATGGCTACTCTCACTTTTGTTTGGTACTGACTCAGTTCCTGACTAGTCCAAAGCTAGTCCTAAAACTGCCTCTTATCTAGTCCTTTCAGTAATGCAAGAGCTTTTTCTTGGCTGACAAATCAGCCTATAAACCCTTTCCCTTAAATATACAGAGTTACATGAGTGAATAAATCTGGGAATATTATTTTCTTCTATCTTTTGTGTTACTTCAGTTCTACAAGGAAATAAATATTCCCGTTTCCACTAAACTTTTTGTGTTGATCAAAGTTGAGGTGATGGAACTCCTAACAATGAAACCAGTAACTCCTACAAAAAAACCCAACCTTCCACACAGAGAAAAAAATAATCCATTAAAGGCATTGGCATTGAAAGGCTGTCAGATTTTACATTTCTGTTACAGGATATGAATCCAAGAGGAAGCTCAAGGGAGACCTTCTCACCCTCTGCAACTCCCTGACAGGAGGTTGGAGTCAGGTGGGGGTTGGTCGCTTCTCCCAGGCAACCAGCAGCAGGACAAGAGGGCACAGACTCAAGCTCTGCCAGGGGAGGGTTAGGTTGGATAGTAGGAAGAGATTTTTTACAGAGAGAGTGCTCAGGCATTGGAATGTGCTGCCCAGGGAGGTGGTGGATTCACCATCCCTGGAGGTTTTGAAGCTGAGACTGGATGTGGCACTTAGTGCCATGGTCTAGTAACCATGGTAGGGTTGGACTCGATGATCTTGGAGGTCTTTTCCAACCTGATTGATTCTATGATTCTGTGATTCAAATAAGGGCTCATAGCTTACACTCTTCATCACTGAAATACAGCAAACTGGAGTTGAGTACAAGTCAGCTGTGTGGGTGGGAGAGAAGAGTGTGCATCTCTGACCCAAAGTGGTACGTACTCTTTCTGTGATGAGTTTAACACTTTTTTTTTTCCCAGCTATCTGTAGAAACTTTGTCATTGAGGCTTGGTTTAACATCACAACAGTGAATTGTATTATTGACCATTTTCTGGCGTAACTGCATTCGCTAAAGTAAACTGACCAACATTTTGTCCTTGGCTTATCTCCATTTCTGAAGTGGGTGATTAACATGATAAATATGGGACGAGTGCTCGAGCAGACAGACAAGTCACCAAACCATAAGTTGTTTAAAGGCTGTGGATAAAGCCCCTGTGGCCATTTGGCTGCTTCATTGCCAGCAATTTATAAAAGCAAAGAAAGGTGTTTTGATGTTCCAAAGGAGATTTTCTGGATCAGTAACTTTGTAGACCATAATTATGCTCCACTGAATAGCATTTGTTTTGAGCAATGGTGTTTACCTCGATTAGGGGGATATAATTTAAGTGAGATTAGCAAAAAAGAAAACAGAAAAGAGGTTTCACACAAGATATTTAAGGAGACAGATATAAAATTATAGATATGGTGTATAGAAAAATTGGTTTGTACTGGACCTTGCTGGTAGAAGGTAATGAGAAATTTATAACATCTGCATTCAAAAATATGACTGTGCTGTAGTTAGAATGTCTTTTTAAATGTATTTGGCTGTGTAGCAGATTCTGCTGTTTTTTTCTGAAGCATCTTTTTTGGTGTTGTTTTTGTTTTTCAATGTGAATTATTTGAATCCAATGAAGTGTGCTGTTGAACCCAAGATATTTGAAATTAAGTGCTTCAGATCCAACTGGAAATATTCAGTTAAAAATTCCTGAACAGATCTAATTATTATTCATCTTCTGAAAGACACAGATAATGTGTATAAATGAGAAGGATAAGAAGTAAGTTCTGGAAGAGCTCCATGAGCCAATCTGGGAGGAAGAAATTCAGAAGTGCTGTATAATGATATCAAGGTCAACCTTTGAAAGCCTCAACAGAAAAATAAGGGAGACAACCTCATTAACATATGTATGTACAGCAAAGATAAAGTAAGGAACCTTCAGTCTGAGAGAGCTCTGCATACAGAATTTGCTATCCTGCAGACAAAGAATCAACCATAAAGGTGAACTTTTGTGGTTTTGTGGAGTGATGAATTAGGTGCTTCTTGTGTGTGGTTTTTTTCAGAAAAGCATGAGACACAAACTATAGATCAGTCCTGTGGGAATCCTGTTGCCAGTAGAGTCAATGTGAAAACTCGTCTAGGGGTTCATAATGATCTTCTGGCCAAATCAGCTCTGGAATCTCTTAAGTGCATTTGCTCTTCATTTCATTATCAATCTTTCCCTGTACGTTAGGGATATATCCAGCCATTCAGTTCCTTCTCTCATAGGCAGATGATTCTCTCACCAAATGTTCAGAGTACCCATTATGCTCCATAAGTGTCATTCAGTATAGTCATTAGATGGTTCCGTTTGGTATAAAGAAACACTTTGCTGCACAATACCCAAGAAAATTGAAACTCTTTAGTGACATTCATCTTACACAGAGAAATGGGGATAATTCACTTACATTTACACCACTCATGAGTTAGATTTTTGCTCTTTGTTAACAGACATGAATATCACAGTGAAGAATAGGCAATGTAAACTACATTTTCTGAACATGACATTTTATTGGCCAGCCCCTGTGGTTGTTTTTGGCTTGTACCTTTCATTTGATTATCCTTCACAGAGGAGGCATATTTTCCTCTTCTACATTACCAGGTTGTCATTTTTAAGAACATACTTTATGTGCATGTTAAATTTTATACTTGTACGTGGAGTTAGTTACCTGGAATTGTTTCAGTGTTTGTGAGGTGGTTTGAGTCTGAATAATATATATCTTTTCCTCTTGTAGCTTGTATTCTCTTTAATATTTAATGTTTTCAACAGGGGTTGGCAAGGGACATTATACTTTTCTATTTATGGTCTTTTCCAAATATTTTTTCCTGCTTTCTGAAAAATTTAAAGGAAAAACTCTCATATGGAACAGGAAACTCCAAGTGCTACTTGGGAATGACTTAGGGGCTGCTGCAGCAGGGAACACAATTTTCGAGTGCCACTTGGGAATGACTTAGAGGCTGCTGCAGCAGGGAACACAATTTTCTTCGTACCACACTCACATGGATTTTGAACTGCAAAATCTCTGGTGTTGGGTGAGCCCATTGGAAGTGAAGGTTGTGTGATGCATCTCTCTAATCCCTTTGGATTGATGACTTCACTGATGTCTGAAGTGCAGTAGAGATGTGCATATGTATCAGTCAGTGACCTTATCTCTATGAAACTTGTTGCTTGCTTGGTGTGCTGCTTTGGGCTGAAGTAGAATTAACTTTCTTCCCAGTGGCTAGTATGGGGCT
>NW_008672970.1:26255-44043 GCF_000695815.1 Acanthisitta chloris
CTTGTTTTGCTTTGTTTGTGTGTGCAGCTTTTGCTTTCTCTATTAAACTGTCTTTATCTCAACCCATGAGTTTTCTTAGCTGTTACCCTTCTGATTCTCTCCCCCATCCTGTTGGTGGGGGGAGTGTGTGAGCAGCTGTGTGGTTCTTAGCTGCTGCTGGGGTTAAACCACAACACTTGTGTTTTCCCAGAACAATACTGTTTCCCTCCACAGTCTTAATGAATCCTCAGTTATGGGAATTAAAATAGTCCTTCCACCAAGGCAGGAATCTGAAGGCTTGTTTCCTTGGCTGTCTGTCATGAAAGCTGGGATATTGTTAATGGTCAGAGTTACTCCTTGTGGGTGTAAAGGGAGCAGTAATTATTTGCTGAGATAATGGTAGTGAAAGAATACGATAAAAATTGAAGAAATTAAGAGATGCAGACAAATCTGACTCAGGCTTTGTTATGGCTTTAAATATATATCTTTTAATGCACAAAGGTATCATTGTATGCGTTTGTATATACACAGTACCACTGAAAGAAAATAATTTTAGTATGGAGTGTACTCACCAGATAATTCAGAACCTTTCGAAGATGGCACGGAAACAAATCCCTGCTCTTATGGAAAAGACCCTTTGATCCTCTGGCCTTGATTTTCTGCTGCTATAAACTGGCAAAACTCCACTGAGGCCATTTGTATTCATACAGAGCAGACAGGAGCCATGTATTTACAGTCTTAGCTGAAAGAGTATGGAGCCAAATCAATTCCTGATTTAACTACACTGAATATATAGTTATGTATATGACCCATTATCATTATGGGGAAAGATTGAAATGTAGAGCCAATTCAAATGAAATGTAAAAAACATATCTTGTAGCTAGCTGTTCAGATACTCATTTTACACAGGTCATTTTGGAGTTTCTGTAGCCATGTGTGCTTAGAACATTGCTTTTGCTTTAGAAAAATTACCACATGCATTTTAAAGTCCTGTTCAAATCATGAAACCTGATGCGTCCATAACTCCTAATGATTCCGACCTTCTTTAAAGTGTTTGTTGGAGTTTTTTTCCTCTGCATTTTGGCAAGAATTAGAAATGGACTTTGCTTTATCTTGGAATTGTTTTTAAAAAATCTGACATCCTTTGTAAAAGCATGCACTTTCTTATAAAGGTTGAATCTCAGTTAGTGATGCAACACTAAATGCAGAAGTAAAAATAGGATCAAATTCCTAGTTGCTCAGCAACTTCATGTACATCATAGTGTGGCTAAAGAGACACTTGGCATGAAAATGTCTGCTGGGATAGCTGGCTGATTAGGACCCTGTTGTCCACTACCTTCAGTTTTACTCGGGAGTCTAAGCAGTAACTTGGTCCTACCTGGGTATGAATTTTCACAGCCCTGCAAAGAGACTGTGAGACAATTTAGTTATGCTGCCCAAAGAAACTGAACCAGCAATCTTATATTGGGGCTCCCCAATCTGCTGAACAGTTTATCTGAGTGAGGCTATTCATCTCTGTTCAGCAGAGATTTGTGTTACAACTGCTGTGAATGTGATACTCCTGAAGATGTGCAATGGAAAAGTGGTGACTGACAAGGATTGGGGCAGAGATTTGTTAGACCCCGTTCACTTTCTGGGGCCATGCTGAACAGACTTCCTTTTTCACAGGCTGCAGCTCAGCCTCAACATTTTCAAGCTACTCTGTAAGTGAGGAAACCTGTGCTAAGGGTTCTTGCTGGCCTCAGGAGGTGAGCTCCCTGCACCACAGAGCCAAGTGCTGGTGGTAGCGAAGGACATTCCCACCACGGAACACTTTCTTGTGGCAAGGTGGCAGTTAGCACAGGTGGGTGTGAGCTGCCACATGTGTCCTGGGCTCCTCTCACTGAAAAGTGGCTGTCTTTGCCAGTCCTGGGCACATGCAGTTCTCCCAGGTGCTAAATATCTGCCCATCCCTTGGGAAAACAAGGCAGACAGTTTTCTCTGTAGTGGTATTAAGTTGTAGAACGTCTCAAAAGATGATGAGTTTGGTAAATTTGTGATTGCTGGCTGTTGGAGTTGACTCCTTATGTTTTGCTGCCAAGGTACTGTAAGCCAACTTTGCAGGTGTATGAGCTGTGAAATACCACAAGGTAACCTGGAGGTGGTTTTAGTGCTTGTCTATAACAAGTTTGCAAGAAGAAAAGTGTGTTCAAAGGTACTGTTGTTTTCACACACAAGCTGCTGTATTTGCAATTGCAGTGCCCCACAGTTAAAATGGAAATCAATTTTAATGCCTTATGAAAATGCAGAAATATTTGTCTCATTTACAGTGTTTCCAAAAAAGACAGATAATAAAATCCCCCGATTAACGATCTATAATTTTATGTACTCTGCGGTGCCTTGTTCAGTACATAGCTCCATGTAAATATTTCAGAAGAATAAGCAAAGATAGATCCTAACAATAAGCAAAGATAGATCCTAACAAAATCTCTAAATCTAACTTCACACTGAATTTCAGGTTGTAGAAACTCTCTCTCTCTCTAGCCCTCTGATTTGAATATTCCCAAACTTTGGGGAAGTCGATACTTTACTTTAAAAATCCCTAACCAAACATTTCTCTAGCAACTATGTAATACTGAGCTGGACTAAAAAACCAAAACAGTCAGGGACTTGCTTGTATGAAAAAACCAATGAAATGTGACAACTGGAATAATTGCAGTCTATAGGAAGATAATGAATAAAAGGACTCTAAAAATAGTAGAACTAAATGGAAAATGCTATTTTTCTAGAGAACAAACTGCACTAAAATATTTTGTTGACTTCATGCAATTCTTGAGAGCCCTTGAATGCCCAGCTGAAAAATCAGTGTAATCATTTTGTAGTTTATTTGATCTTACAACAGTTACCTCTTGAGCCATTAAAATGAGATTTAAAATTTGTGTGCGATTCTTCAGTGTATTTTTGTTGCTGTGCTAACACCATAAATTAAGGCTTTAGCCTCATTCTATCATATGTTACAACAGAGTTTTTTCTTATGTGGCTCTTGTGGTTGAGGATTCTGGTGGCAGTTTCGGGAGAGCAGGTGTGTACTTGTAGCAAGTGAGCTCTAAGTTTAATAAGTTTTCTTGGATCCATCTGCTTTTCTGTCCATATGTATAAAAACTTGTAAAATGCAATACGATCTGCATAATTCTTAGAAAGAGGCAAGTGTCATTTATTATGTTGCTTATGCTCCTCAGAATAACTTAGGAAAAGGACAAATTCTACCGATTACTTGGAAATGTTGATTCTGCCATTTAGATTTGCTGCAGATTGCACATTTGTCCTTTGTGAGAGAAATGTTGAAATGCATTTTTCATCCTCTTTTCCTTATTTTTGTTTTTGCCTTTCCTACATCATTTGCAACTAGCTTACCTCAACTTGACAAGGCACTACATTAATCCGATGAGCTCCTTTCCTGCTGGATAAAATTTTAAAGTAAAAAAAAAAAAGAAAAAGATGGAAGGTTGGTCTGTGGGTCAGGAAACATCAAAGCACAGTAAGCATTTCATGCTTAAGCTTAGCATTTGCAAAGCTGTCAAAAACAAACAATCAGGAAAATATAAATAATGGTCAGCCTACTTATTGAATGAAAATTTAATTCTGAATTGCCTTTGTTCAAATGAGCTGCTTACACGTCAACTCCTTTGCCCACCAAGGATTCTGTTAACTAACATATTTCAAAACCCAAAGTGTCAAGAATACTGACAGGTTGCATTAGCTGAACAGTGTTTCGTGCAACAAAACTGTGCTCCATTTAAGGCTCTTTGTTTCAGGTTGTGACACATTTCCTGAATTCCACAGATTTATATGCCATTGGTGAGCAAATGTACAGAAAACAATGGCCCAGTGGGTACCTCTCTGCGGAGAGCAGGAAGAGGAGAGTTAGTGGGAAGAGAGGTTGGCTGAGCAGTCAAACATTGCTTGTGCTCTGAATGTGATGCTTGATGTCCTGCTTTTGATTCTTTGGTGACATTTGTGCAAGAATCTTGGTTGTCAAAAGAGCTAGCTGAATAACACCACTCCCCTCTGTGCCCTCAGACCCAAGTGTATGGATGTGTTGCCAAACAAGCTGTCCAAATTCAGTTGGCTACTATTTCAAGGGTGATATTATTCATTGTGGGGTGTGTTTTGGAAGGTGCTTGCCACTCATAGCATTTACTGATTGACAGGATTAGGCTCTGATCACAAACGTTCCAGTGGGTGTTGTGCTGGTTTGGCTCTGTATTATCAACCCTGTGTCCTGCACAAATCCTAAACATAGCCTCATCCTAGCCACTGTGAAGAAAGTTAATTCTACTTCAGCCCAAACCAGCACAGGTGTTTATCTGGTACTGCTTGTAATTCGATACTTCCTAAAATTTACTTTTGGAAACATATATTCTTTTAATATTTTTCACTCACTGCCCCAGAATCAACAGGTCATAGTCATCCTTCAAAGATGATACTCAAATAACATGACTTGGAGTGTTCTGAACACAAGTGATGAAAGTAAGAATGAAATTAATTAATTTTAACTTTAGGGAAAACATCTTGCTGAAATTCAGATGCACTAGACTCTGGAAATACCACAAAGGGAAGCTGGTGGAGCTGATTTACTAAGGTCAATTAAGAAACATCTGAAAAAAAATCATGGGAGAATATCGGAACAGAATCATTCAAGTGCAGCTCCTGGCTGATGCCATTCATATGTTCCCTCCAGAGATTAAGGTACCTGAGAATGAATGGCTGAGGTCTGAAGAATTTTACTTGTTAAGATGGTTACTGTCTTGGGTTCCAGTTCTGATAGTGGAAGAAAGGATGGTTCAGTTTAGTGATGCAGGTTCCATCTGATTGTTTTAGTTCTGGAGCATCTCTCCCAGCTCTTGATTTGTACACAGGCTGGCAGCCCGTTTGTGAAGCATCACTGCCAGCATTTGCAAGAATGAGAAATGATCTATTATTTAAAATTTCTGCTTTCTTGAACAGTCTTGTTGCATTGCAATGGCACAGTAAGATAGGCGAGATGGCTTGGGTTTTTTTTTTTTCTGCTCTTAAAAGGCAACTTGGTTCAGAATTTTGAAGTGAAATGTTGGATCAGAACCACATTAGGCCTTTGAGAAAACAGATCTATATGTAGAGCTGTGGCTCATGACTGCATGGCTCAGCCTGGATCTCTTTGCTGGAGTGAATGACAGAATATTTTATCTTGCTTTAGAATAAGTGAAGTGTTTTTTTTTTCAAGAATCCAGAAACACTGTCAAATTTATATTTGCAGGGCATGTTTTTTTTACTGTGTTCTCTCCTTGCCTTTATTAGTCTCAGCTGCCACTATACAACAATCAATATAATATAGGGTAATATAAAGAGAACAAGATACGACATCACTACTTTTTTCAACAGGAAAAGGGAACCTTCTCTGTACTGAGAGCTGCAGAGGCTGTTGAGACTGCCCATTTGTCAATTTGAATAGATGTATATTAGGTTAAGCTGTAATTTTTATGAAGCATTTCTACCACCCAAATCAGGGAGGTGCTGCTGGTTGAAATAATTCAGAGCAAAAGTCAGTTCAGACAACTTCAAACTAGTATGTCTTCTGGTCACTATAAATTCCTCTTGATCCTCCCATCCCACTGTATCTCTATCAGACTCAACATGGCAAACACAAGGACTCTCACTGCTGTCTGTTGTAGTTGGGCTCTAGTATAATGCTGCCAATTCTCTGGGACACTTCCAGGGAGCTGCAGGTTACCAAAAGGTTCCCCAGAGGAGAATGTAATTTTTATTTATTATCTGTTCCAAAATTGCCTTCATATCATCCTGCACCACCCTGTGCACCCCAAAGGAATGGCTAGAGGAGAACACCAATGCCTAGACTGATCCTTCCCCTCTACTCTGCTCTCATGAGACCCACCTGGAATACTGCACATAGCTCTGGTGTCCTCAACATGAGAAGGACATGGAACTGTTGGAGCAAGTCCAGAGGAGGCCACGAAGTTGCTAAGAGGACTGGAGCATCTCCCCTATGAGGACAGGCTGAGGGAGTTGGGGCTGTTCAGCCTGGAGAAGAGAAGACTGTGTGGAGACCTCAGAGCTACTTTTCAATATCTGAAGGGCCTACAAGGAGTCACAGAAGGACTCTGTGTTAGGAACTGCAATGGTAGGACAGGGGGTAATGGATTTGAATTGAAGGAGGGAAAGTCTAGGTTAGATGTGAGAAAAAGTTTTTTCCTGTGAGGGTGGTGAGACACTGTCCCAGGTTGCCCAGGGATGTGGTGGCTGCCTCAACCCTGGCAGTGTTCAAGGCCAGGCTGGATGAGCCTTGAGCAATCTGATCTAGTGAGGAGGTGTCCCTGCCCAGGGCAGGGGGTTGGGACTAAATGATCTGTAAGGTCCATTCCAACCCTTAAATTCTATGATTCTATGATTACCACTTATGGGTATAACAGAGTGTTCAATTTTGCTGTTCAGATCACCTTCCTTAACCCTTCTTTCCCAGATGGAATATTTCCTCTGGTTCCAAGCACTGAGGATGTATGTTTCTTCAAACTACCCCCATCTTATTAACATTCAGAAAGATGTTTGCTGATGTATTCAATAGGAGAGGAAACTGATTGCTACCTCACGGTAAAGTTTCTCTGTTATAAATGTTAATTGTTTTAAGCACTCTGGAGTTTTCTGTGACCTCTAGGTAATTTATTTTTTTAATGATTGTTGATACAATCTCTCAGAACAAGGGGAGAAAAGAAGTACTTTGCTGGCCTAGTTTCAGGTAAGCTGTAAAAGTTCAAGTGGACCAATTACACATAGAAGAGCAACAACTTTTGTAAAGCTTCATTTGAATCCCAGAGGGAAAAAATGATAGAAAATCAATTAACTTTCCACATGAAAAAATAGCTCATATTGCAAAGCTTTCCTTGCATAGTTTCGTGATTATGTTTGGAAGCAAATTGCCTTGATTATACCTTTGACGGGAAGGAAAGTCTTTTAATTAATTTAATACATGCTATAGCAGTGCTAAATTGTATCATGGAACAATTAAGAAGGCCTACACTGATATTTTTGCCCTGTTGAAAATGGATATTGCTCACTTAGTGAGTCATGCTCTTGCTGGGTTGACGCAATTATCCATTCATTGCAGAGCATGTGACATAAAAGTTATTAGGGCCTTTTGTACAGAAGAGAGGATAAATGGAGTAAACAAAAAGCCCATTTCAGTGAACAATCTGAAATGCCTCTTGTGGTCAAATATTTAGAAAGATCTGGGCTGAGTTTCAGAGCCTGGACCCACAGTGGGCACTGAACCCAAGCCCTAAGACAGCTCCTACTTTGGGAGTGTTCAGGCTTCAGATGTATTTTCTATTGGTCCTGGACTGAAATGAGGAGTGGAAGTGATTTGTTAACAGTCATGTACTGACACGATCCTCAGAGTCATGTGCAGCTATAAACTATTGATAGCAAATTTGTAGTAACATCTACAGTAGTTGCTGCACTAGCTGCTTCTTAACCCAATTTTTGCCTCAAGCTGAAAACAATTACCTTTGTCATGTTTGCTGAGAATAGGATTTTTAAATGGCAATTTTCATTCAAATGTTCTAAATATGACAAGAATCAACACGTTGAGGTTTTTAAACAATAATGCATGTTCCTGTATCATAATTATGTTACATTTTATTATTGAAAGGAAATGATAGTAAGAATCTTCTTGGTATGTCTGTTTGATATTGTACATGTTCTTGTCTTGCTAAGCTAGTACAACTGGGTCATGTCACTTTCCCTGATGGATCTTGCCTTCTGGGAATGTATTTGCCTGCACTATGCTTTTCATCCTGAGGTCTTCTGGGTCTTTTCTGGTGAGTTATAGAATCAAATATCCAAGAGCTGAGTAATAAAGGAAAGACTCCACCACCAGAGAATCTCTTATGAATTCACTCAGAGCTGTCTAAGCTCAGATGAAATATTATCACACATTTTTCTAATATCTCAAGGCCATAAACATTGGAAAATAAAAACCTGTACAAGTGAAGAACATTGCATACTCTCTGTTCTTTCTGATTTCTTAGAGAAGGGCCAGCTGGTGAGGGATTTGTTTATAAAAGGAAGCTACTAAATCTGGTTCTGGAAAGACTTGAGATGGGATAGGAAGCTTTCTAGCAGCAGTGATAAGGCAAATCTCTACTAGAAATGAATTTCAGAAGTGCAAAGTCATGGCTGAGAGTACTGTACCACAGGACTGGTAAGTTCTGAGCTAGGGTGTTCTGCATTAGAGATTTGATTTAATTAGAGGTTTTAGGTTTCATAAATTTCATTTTGAATTGTGCCAGAATTGGGCTGGAAGACATCAATATGCAAGGAGCACTGTTGGATGTGCTCTCTAGGCTTGTGTACCAGTAAAATTATTTAGCATTGACCAGAATGGCAAAGCCAGTAACCAGAACAGCTGCATGACATTGCCCAGCATTAGGTAGAGAGGTCCAATTTGCACCAGTTAACTTAGTAAAGATTGACTTCCTCAAGGATAGGTTTCAAATTTGCTTGTGGCTGTCTGAGGGTGTCAGTAAGGTGAAAAAGGGCCACTCAGTACCTGCCCCTCCTTGGTTCCAACTGATTGCTGCCAGTCCTTTGGACCAGCTAGGGACTGTAGCTTCAGTGACCTTGACTACGATGAGCAGGCTTAATTGACTCAATGTAGTCAGTAAATGTATCTGCACTGCTGGTGCAAACACATATTTTCTTTTTGCATCTGTGGCATGAATTGTCCAATGCAGCCCTTTATCTTCCCATCAAAAGAGATTATGCAAAAATACCCTCCAACTTGTTCCCTCTTAGTAAGTTAAATTTGTCTTTCCCAGCATCACACATATTATGCACCTTTTTAGTTCTCCCAAGTGAAAAATCCCCAGAATACAGTATGCATTCTCACTACTGTATTTTGATTGCATTAAGATTCTATGTTTAATGTTTAGCCTTCTTCATCAAGAGGGAAAAAATATATTCTTGCCTTGTTGAAAGGCAAAGATAGATCATTTGGGAACTCTGTTAGTGCTGAGATCAGCATCACACTTAGTCAAGACCTAACCCCTCTGAAACAGATTGTGCCAAAGATGATTGAAAATGCCACTGATCCTTAAAGACACTGATCCATGTATGGCTATTCATTCCCACTGTAACGAGAATGTGATCTCCTTGGATGACTCCAGGAAAGATGCTGGTTGACAGTTTCAGCAAAAATATTAAAGAAATATGATCTTTTTAGAAAAAGAAAAACCTCCACCCTCTATTTAAGTTCTTGAATTTTCCACCAGCCTTGGCATCACTCATTTCCAACTCAAGCTGTGCCCCACGAGGACAACAAACCCATAGGAGACTCCCAAGTCTTGCTGGCTGTTGGGCAGTGTTTTGGACACTGTTTCCCAGTTCCTAAATCCACAATAAACCCAATATTTTATTGGAGGAAAATGATTTACTTACCCTTGATTATTTCTTCTATTTCTCTAAAGTAACCCAAAAAAGGTGGGTAACTGTTGACTGCAGAACCGATTCTTGGTGCAGAGCACATGGTGGCAGCGTTGCACCACTACTGAGCAGCTCTTACCCAACCCATATTTACTGAGCAATAAATAGATGCAGCAGAGTGCTGCTTTACCCAGGGAATATTATACTTGTACATGGTAGCACCGATTGTGTTTTCTATTAAAACAGAAAGCAAGGTATAGGAAAAATAATTTTTCTTCCTGATTGTGTTTTCTATTAAAACAGAGAGTAAGGTATAGGAAAAATAATTTTTCTTCCTTTCTTTTTTACCACTTATGTATTATTTGCATGCATCCTAAGCACAGATACAATTTAAGTTTTGCAGAAATAATGTGGCTGGTATTGGAAAAAGATATGACTATTTAGTTTCATTCCACATACCCAAATACACCTGCCTTAGAGGAGCACTTAGGATAATAAAAACCTCTACCCATCAGGCACACAGAGAGATTGGGAACTGTGAAGCTTTCTCCCTCTCAAATGAAAAGCTTTACTGTTTAAACAAGCTAGCCAGGAACTAAATGGAAGCTTCCCTAAATGTCTACAAGGAAATAGAAGGAAACTTTCCCTGAGCAGGAGAAGTTTCAGGCACATGTAAGTGTGAATTCTCAAGTTTGGTGGCTGTGGGTGGCTGTTAGCACAAACCCCTGGAAGCTGGTGTGGCTTGGCTGATCCCTTCAGTGATCACTGCTGCAGAGCAGCCAAGGGTTCATGCACCTCTGGTTTTCTTTCTCTGTTCAGCCTGACAGGAGGGCCCTTCAGAGGCAGACAGAGTAAGAGAGTACTTACATTACAAAAGCAACACTGCTGAGTATTTTCAGGTTCCTGGGGCTGTTGTCTTTCATATTTGTCCTGCTTTTGGTGTGCTGTTGCAGCTCCAGCAACTTGGTTCCAAAGCCATGGTCTTCTCTGTGTTTTTCTTTGCTTTCATTGATCTCTGTGCCCTGGCTGTGCCTCTTCTGGGCTTCTGTCATAGCTCATCTGATTTCCATTTCACTAAGACAAAATGAAAGAGGCTTTTTTCTGAATATTTTTTCAGCTCTTTAGGTCTAGATGTGCTATCAGCCACTGCCTAATTATTCTGCTTCTCTTTAGTGCCAAGAATCTGGTTTCAACTCTAGATCTTGGTGGCAGGAGCAGTGCAGTCAGCAGTGCACTACGTGGGAGAGGCCTAGGGGAAAGCAAACCTGCAAGGGCTCAAGATACCTTCTCACAGAGCCAGAAGTTAAAACAGGATTATTTCAGCTGACAAGCATTGCTTTGTTCTCTTATCCCCATTTGACTAGAGAAAAATGTAAAGTAAAATGAAAAAAAGCAAATGCCAAACTGTGAGAGCAAGCACTCCAAGTAAGCCACACTCAACCACCTGCTTAGAATCAGAGAATTTTAGGGGTTGGAATGAACCTTACAGATCATCTAGCCCCAACCCCCTGCCCTGGGCAGGGACACCTCCCACCAGAGCAGGTTGCAATTAAAGAAAATCAGACCTCATTTTCCCCCCTTTTCCTTACCTCAAATATCTGTTCTAGTGTATTATTGAGGTCAGAGTTGTGTAGTAGCATGCAGTAATTTTTACCCCTTCCATTTTATGATATTATCTTTCTGTTTCCAGTCATCTAATATTTTCCAAATTGAAAATTTATTAAAAATCCTTACTACTCAGTTTGTGACTCATCTGTTTGGTTTCCTGCCGTTCTGGTATTAAGTGTATCTGGTTCACTTTATTGAAATCACTGGGGGTTTGCTTCTTCCCCAGAAGCTGTTATTCTCATTTTGAGATCCTCAGTTCCATGAGCAATCATGCTCTTGCCCTCATGTTCAACACTGTTGTTACTACTGACAAAAAAATGTTGGGTTTTAGTTTGTGGGTTACAAATACAGTGTTTTTCATCTCCCTGCCAGATTCCTTGCCCACTATATGATGATCCCATTTCTTCTTTAATTAATATCTGTGATCCAAATAATGTGTCTGCTAATAATATTTACTGGGGGCAATGCTGGGAAGTGCTTGAAATATAGAAAAGGGCCAGAACACCACTCAGGGGATGATGGTTTCCCTTGAAAATAGAAGCAATATGAATCAGATGAAATTCAGTAATATATAGTGGAAGAAAATTCACATGAGGAGAGATTTTCCAGTAACCAGGCTTCTGTTAAGAAGAATGGGAAGGGGACTTCGACATTATGAATATAATGGAAGTTCAGCCCAGCTTCAAGTCCAGTTTTTATCCTGGCTGTCATGGTTTAACCCCAGCAGCAACCAAGAACCACACAGCTGCTCACACACTCCCCTACCAACAGGATGGGGGGAAAGAATTGGAAGTGTAAAAGCTAGGAAAACTCATGGGTTGAGATTAAGACAGTTTAATAGAGAAAGCAAAAGCTGCACACACAAGCAAAGCAAAACAAGGAATTAATTCACTGCTTCCCAAAGACAGGAGGTGTTCATCATCTCCAGGAGGTGAAGGACCATCATACGGAACAGTTCCTTGGGAAAACAAACACCATCACTCCAAATGTCCTCTCCTTCCTCCCACCTTATATATGGTGTCCTATGGTATGGAATATTCCTTTGGTCAGTTTGGGTCACCTGTCCCAGCTGTGTCTCCTCCCAATCTCCCATGCCCCCCCAACCCCTTGCCAGTGTGGCAGTGTGGGAAGCAGCAAAGGCCTTGGCTCTGTGTGAGCTCTGCTCAGCAACAACAAAAACATCTCTGCATTATCAACCCTGTGCTCTGCACAAATCCTAAACATAGCCCCATACTAGCCATTGTGAAAAAAGTTAACTCTGTTTCAGCCCAAACCAGCACACTGGCCCTTTTAAAATGTAGCTTTCCTTAACAAATAACATCTTCAACAATAACAAGGAATTAATGTGTTTTTCCCCCATGATATTATAAAAGAATGTATCTGTTTGTTTAGTTTATTAATGGCTCATTGGTGTCTTTGCAATAGAAGATTTTGCTGTACCAAACATCTGAAAGACAGAGGGAAAGAAAAGTCTATTGTCTAAGTTTTTGTTTGCTTTAAATGTTATCCCTGAAGGCACATGTATTTGCTTGAAAATAATTGCAAATGTCACATCTCTGATTTCAGCATATGTGTTGCCTGACTTTCAGGGATAAGGGCACTTAAGTTGCTAGTAAACTCCAGCCTAGAAATACTCTGGCCTTTTCAGTTCCTAAAACATATTTCATAAGCAGCATTTCCCTTCTAGCCTGCAGCAAGAAGATTTGACATTTATATATTGCCCCACACATACATCACATAGTGTTGCCAGATCCTTTATGATTAACTGATGTAATTGACTTCTGAGATAAAAAGAAATTTATGTGGGAGAATCCACAGAATAACACAAAGTTTCGATTGTATTCCAAAGCTGAACTAAGACAAGGAGGAGATAGATCTTTCCTGAAGACAACCCCATTCCTTCAGGAAAGTAAGGGTAAGAAAAGCTGCTGCATCAATAGTGGTGGGAAGCAAGGGCACTCCAAATTTATCCCACACCTTGGCAGCATATCAGATCAATGTATCACAGAAGACACATCCAGGAAGGCAGAGAAGGTAAGTAGCATTCTCCAGCTTTGCTAGAAGTCTTCTGCTCTCAGGAAGGACTGACTCACACTTGTTTTTTTTGGACTAGACTTTCACTGCACAAATATTAAGCTCACTAGTATCATTCTATGCTATATCTGTCTTAATACATCTACCTTGCATCTGGATGTATACCTGATATTAAAAAAATATATATATATAGAAAGTGGATGTGAACATCAACTAACTTGCATCCAAAACTCCAGATCTCACATGATATTCTTTTACTTCCTGATGTGTTGGATGGGTTTTTGTTACTGCTACCAGGAAAATACTATAAATAAAGCTTTGAGCATCACTCCTAACAAACACATATAACTTGCTTTGAAACCACCTGAGCATCTCTGGGCTGACAACTGCAGAGCTCTGCAAGAGCTGTATTCATTCAACAACATTTTTTGTGGGAGTTCAACACAATGGGAAACAGAAACAACAACTTTCAGACAGTGGTGCTAGCATAGCACACAAGAAATCAGACAGGAGAGTAGTCATTTGAACATTAGGAATATTTCAGATCTTATTGCAGATATGATGAGGAAAAAAGGCTTTTGTTCATGCCCTGAAGGCTTTACATCTTTGCTTGCAACCCTTTTACCACTGTGTGCCTGGATAAAAGACTGTCAGGATGAATGCAGTTCTCTATTTGCTTGATGATGAAGGGGTTTTAAATTAGTCAGAAAATGGCCTTTGTTGATTTATTTATTTTTCCCACTGGAACATGGTAGGATTCTAGAAAATTTATCTTCCTCATGAGGACAAACTGTGAAATTCCACAACTCCAGAGGGTGGATCAGTGACACTGGGGTAATTTGTATCCAGGGAGTGGTGTGCTGTGCTTTGTATTTGAACAGTGGAGGAAGTCTCTCTAACCTTCCTCACTGCATATATTAAGAGCTCCTCGTTTTGTTTCATATAGCAGCAACAAATACAAGGAATGACAGACATTGTGTGAAGCCCCAGCTAGTTAGTTTTTCACTACAGAACTGAATTTCAGCAAGGGAGATAAATAAGAATACTTCCAGACCTAAAGAAACCTGTTGTTCTTGTGTTAATAAAAGAAAATTGAACAAAAGAAGGAATAAGACAGAGAAGATTAAGTGACTCCTTATCTCATAGCGCAGTGACATTTTCTTATCCTTCTTAGAATTCGTGGCCAGCTCTAAGAGTTGTGTTAGTAAACTTACATATTAAAATTCAAACTACTTGCTGAACTTTAAAATATTTTCCCTAATGCCCGTTAGATTGAAAAGAAATCTTCATTATTTCTCTATTTGTGAATGGCTTTCTTCTGTCAATGTTATTTTCTGAGCCACCAATAGCTGATGCATTTGCGTTGCCTTTATTTAGAGTGGTTGGAAATATAGAGTTATACATCCTATGAAGTAAGTAGTAATTTATGACAAGGTGTGCAGTATGCAAAATGTCATAAAGTTTGCAGAGATTAATGCAGGAGCCAAGTGCAAATACATTAGCTTAACCAACTATCTGGAAAGCAAGCTTAATGAAAGAGGGAAATGAATGCAAAATAGGAAGAAAAAGGCATTGTAGTGACAGTAAACACTATATAGCATATGTATTCACTATAGGGACCTCTATGAATTAATAGCTCATCTCTGAGTCAAGTACACAGGTACTTGTCTTGGTAGGGACAGTTGTATAATTCAGAGCAGGCCAATTATGCCTGGGAGCCAAAAACTCAGCACTGGAGGCTGAGTTTAGCAAATCTTAACCTGTTCCAGGGTGTCACACATCAAGGTATAGCATTTCAAAGTGTGTTTCTACAACATTTGAGAGCAAATATCCAGGTCTCGTTCTGCTAAGTCCTATTTCTGCAATACAGATTACTAGAAAAGGTGAGACAACCCTGTCTTCAAGTCTGTGCATTTCTAAGGACTGGCTGCATGTTGTGATCCTTGGGAAAGATATGCTTATATATCCTCAGGCACACACAGAAAATCATGACCACAATTTTTTGGAATACTTATCTGTCATCCAACCCCAAGTCAGCTTCAGAAGACTCTAGGTTTCCTGGTTACACTCTAAACCTGGCATGTCTTCTGTGCCAACACCAGAATTTACGCTGTAAAGCTCTTGATATTCAAGTCAGGAATTTTCCCTAAAGTCTTCTGTGTTGACACTATTCAGCTTACTATTTACTTTGATCAGCACACTCTAATTTCAGCCTTTGCAGACACCAGTAATCTTAGGCTTAATGAAGGCCATCAAAATCTCAAAGACCACCAGAAACACAGACCTACCATCTAACTTTCTCTTCCTATAGTGCCTGACTGTTTCCCCCCTCCAGTATGTTGGGTCTCAGGTGGTACAGCTTGTTAGGCTACAGAAGAAGCCAATCTGTATCTCAGCATCTTCTCACAGTTGCAGACCCATGACATCCAGACTTTTTTTTGTGACAGCAGGAGAGATGTGAAAGAAAGTGAGCTCGAAGAAACAGGTTTAGAGAGAAGCATCCATTCTGGTTGATAACCTTCTTCTCTCCTAGAAGCCATGGCAGTTCACTCCTGTGTATGCTGCAGGCTCTGCTGGCATGGTCTCTGGAGCTCATTCTAAATTGCCATAGGTGATAAAGATGACTAGCTCTGTATTTACTCCTGCATTGTGGGCTACAGTGTGAAATTTAAGAGCCCCTCAATATATAGAAAGTCCAATGGATGATTGAACGCGTCTTTCTAGCACCATGAATCTCTGTCTATGGATATATAACCATTAGGATCCTGTTTTCTGTAGGCTGCACCATTAAATTTATGGGACTTGGCAGTCTGCAGAGGTAGCTGACATTCTAAGAGACAGAACATATGCTGCCTGCTACACTGAAATGCACAGTACCTCGTTCGGAAAGTTTTGTAGTTCTTAATAATCTAAAATAAATCAAATATATTGAAAGCATACCCTAATTTTAGGGGCAAGGCAAAATGTGTTGTCTGACTGACTTCTCTCCATTTGGAATTTGGAGTTTGGAATTTGGAGCAGAAATCCTCAAACTGTGACTACGGAAAGCCCATCAGAAGTCAAGAAAGAATTTCTCCCATTGTCTTTGCTGATAGTTTTATTTCCACAGTTGCTATTTAGAGTGAAACCTTATACTTAACCATGCAGATATGAACTCTCTTGTCAGATGATATTCTCAAAAATCTCTTATGGAAAAGACTATAACAATGGCTGTGATAATATTAAGGTGCTGTTAAATTGAATATGCAAAAGTAAAAGTATTGAATCTCACTAATCACTAATACAGTGATTATTTGTGTTTCAGGAAAAAGTAGTTTTAAACTTTTGTATGCATAATTAAAAAGATGCTAAGAAATAGAAATGTTTCCTATTTTAATTCCTTATTTTAGATGACAATAGCTGGAACTGATGGCAAAGGGAAGTAGCAGAAAAGTAATTGCTGTATATGGAATAGAAGTGTATTATAGACTGGTAATTCTATGTTTTTAGCAAATCATGCTTTGGAAAACATTAAGAGCAACTTTTTATTTCTCAATCACTAAAAAATATGTATGGTCTGTTTTTTAACTAGCTTGTTCATAACTTCTCTAAATAGTTTATTGGTTAAGATGGTAAAAATCCCCAAACATTCTTTGGGGTTCTTCAATCCTTTCATAACACGTCTATAGATACACTGAAAAACAAGCAAAAAACCCCATATCTTCTGCTCTCTCTTTGCTTCAGGAACTTAGATTATGTTAGCAATGAACAACAGTAGCTGCTAAACTGGATTGTATGTGGATAAACAGCAAGAAAAGTCACCTTGGCTAATGTCAAACAGTGGGTCTGAAGTTTATAATCAGCCCGTTTTTGGACTCAAGATTCAAGAAAGTCCCTGTCAGGGACTGGAGGAAAAGTTGTCTGGCTCAAAACATCCAGTTGGGAAAACAGTGGGGGAAAAGGTCAAGCTCTGCATAGTTGGGGTCAGCAGCTGCTCCTCCCCATGCCCTGGAGCACGAGCAGGTCCCTGCAGGTCTGCGCTGGGATGGCCTCGGTGAGCACCAGGCTCTGATGGGAGCCCTGAGATGGGGAGGGTGACCCTGTGGCCTTGCTGCAACCCCTGAGATGATGCCAAAGCTCCTGACTCTGCCCAAAGTGCAGCTGCAAGTGTGAGCTCACCCTGTGATGGGCCCTGGGAAAGGGAACGGATAGAAGGAGAGCGAGACCAGCACCTCGTGCCGCAACCAGTGCCTGGCTAAGGCTTTGTTCTCTCGAGGTATGTTACGTTAAAATTTGCACAGACTGTTTGAATGCTGGGGAGTTTACTGCTTTTCCTTTTGCCAAGTTTCTTATTCAACAGGGTGACCCAAAGTTCCTAAGTAAAAATTGTTTCTTTTGAGGTATGTTAAGTTAAAATTTGCACAGACTGTTTGAATGCTGGGGAGTTTACTGCTTTTCCTTTTGCCAAGTTTCTTATTCCACACGGGTGACCCAAAGTTCCTAAGTAAAAATTATTTCTTTTTGAACCTCCTGAGAACTTACTTTTTTCTCCCATGCACTGCCCAGAGTCATTCAAAATTACCTTCCCCTCACCTCACCGAGCAGACTGGGGCAGTACAGTCCCTTCAGTCAAAGTCACTTACAGATTTTTATTCTTGTCGTAGTTTAACCCCAGCAGCAACCAAGCCCCATGCAGCCACTCACACTCCCCCACCAATGGAATGGGGGAGTGAAC
>NW_008672970.1:44317-45693 GCF_000695815.1 Acanthisitta chloris
CACCTGTCCCAGCTGTGTCTCCTCCCAATCTCCCATGCACCCCCAATTCCTTGCCAGTGTGGCAGTGTGGGAAGCAGCAAAGGTCTTGGCTCTGTGTGAGCTCTGCTCAGCAACAACAAAAACATCTCTACATTATCAACCCTGTGTTCTGCACAAATCCTAAACACAGCCCCATACTAGCCACTGTGAAGAAAGCTAACTGTACTTCATCCCAAACCAGCACAATTCTCCCTCAGGAGTGAAAGAGTTCTATGTATCCTTCAGTCACAGCTGTCACTGAGTTAATATACCTCAAAACTTTCTGTGCATATTAGAGAAAAAGGTCATATTCCTCTTACATACTCTCTGAAGGCTACCTGTTGCCTCACTGTTATAAAATTAATTAATTGGCTTTTCCTTAACAATGCCTTCTCTCTTGCCTTTTGTTGTGTACACTGACTGTTTGGATTGTATCTAATCATAATTTTCAAGCATTGTTCAAGCCACAAGGGAGAAACTGTACTGACAATAGTGCTAAGCACTGTTTGCTTCCCACAATCTGGAGAGATTTGTTGGTTCGTTTCTTTTCCCCACAGTAAACTCATGATGTCCATGCTGCCTGATAGTTCTGAAAGGAAAAGCATCCCAAAATATCTACTTTTTAAGTTTAACTTGAGCCTGTTTACGTCATTATATCTTTTTGTATCCTTCTCCTTGGAATAACTCTTAACCTGTCTTTAAACTCTTTTCAGTTATTAGTATGTATATATAGGATATAGAAGGCTCTTCAGGGATTTTACTCCTGAATCACTCTGGGAAAATATACAAAGGGAATTAAGCCATATATATTTAATGGATGAAAATCCATCACGTATCTTTTATTAATGTATAGCTGTTGATATTCTGTTCTTTGCTCCATTTTGTCAAACAAACGACACACTGAATCCTGTCCTTTTAAATTATACTGCACTCTTACACTTGCTATGCTTTTTCTTCAGGTTTGCCTTGAGGAATCTCCCAAAACAGGCTCACTGCCCAGCTGGAAGCCCTGCCTGCTAGTGCAGCCCATGGGTGCACTCTGGATCAGGACTTGCTGCTGCCTTGTGCCTGGGCTCTCCAGCTGGGCAGGCTGCCCCATGTCTGGCTGTGGCAAGGGGAAATGAAACAGTGAACTGCACATCTGTGAACCATAGCTGCTCAGGAACAGCTCTAGGGCATCACTGCTCCTCTCTCAAGGGGCAGGGGTGGTAGTCCAGCTGGGGCCAGGCTGTCTTGTGTAGAACAATGTAAACATCATGCTGGGTTGGAGGAAGGGCAGAAGGAGAAGAAAGGAGACTCAAAAGGGGGAGAAGAGCTCAAGAGAAGTAGTAAGGACTCAGTCTACAGCAGGACACTCT
>NW_008672970.1:45703-62781 GCF_000695815.1 Acanthisitta chloris
TGAGAAGGGCAAACCCTCCTGTAACCACTTCAGCAAGGCTTGCTGATGTGACCCCATTCTATTTTGTTTGCTTGGCTTTCAGTTTTTCAAGTGACTTATAAACACCCAAAGGCCTTTTATTCAGCCTCAGGGGATGGGCTGTTTCCTTAGCTCTCCCTTGGCACACTGCAGGATCATCTCCATGGTGAGTTAAGGGTGCAGAGAGCCATCTGCATCAAGTAGGTACTCTTCATTACAAGGCTACAGGGGCATACAAACGAACCCATCTGTGTATGGGATCTGTGTCTGTATTAATGAATTAAGACAGAGCTCAACAGGTGCAATTTAAAGACCAATTAGGCATTTCTACTCAGTAAACTTTGGAGCAGCCTCTGGGTTTGGTTACAGAGTGACATGTTTTGGTTTTTTTTATTAATTTTCTTGCATGTTTTGTGGAATTAGATGCCATTCATAGAGGTGAGGCTAACAATGAGGAAAATGCTAGTTTGTCTTCTACTCAGTAAATGTATTGTGATGATTGACCAATAAATGATATAGATTTATTAATTCTGCTAATTTTCTGATGTGCAAACTTTTGATCTTAGTATGTTTAACTGTGTCCATTATAAACTGAATCAGCATCTACAATAACATCATTGCACTCTAGGCCTGTGCAGTATTTATTCCACAATTGGTGGTTCCTTTGAATTTTGATATGTAGTTGTCCACCAGTTCTTTCTGTTTCTTGAGGAATGATAGTGAAGAATACTGGAAAAAAATTTATTTCGTTAACTTTTATTTCAATTATCTCTATTTTGTCTGCTAAGAGAAAGGAAAATGGCTTCAGGTAAATATCTTATTACTTGATCCTTTCAATTGTCTTAAAATCAGTCTATGAGAGATAATTACATACCTCAGTCCCTTTTGTTTGTGTTCAAATGTATCCAGAGTACCAATACTGTCTCTATTCCTTCCACTTAGCTTCAGAACTTTTCTTCCATGTCATTTATCTTATAGCCAGAAATTGAGCCATATTCCTTTATTATTTTGTATAGTTCTTGGATTGATTTTGAAGGGATTGAAATATCCTCATAAAAAGGAAATTTTATGAATGACATTTCCTGGTTTTATTGCCCTTGTTTTTCCTTCCTCTCTTTTAGGCTATTGAGGGCTCTGCTGACATGGCAAAAGGTGCCAACATATACCCTGATAGGGCTTGGCATAAATAACTGAGCTGTGTGTGAAATGTCCTGCTCCTTATTTCATCATCTTCCTTCTCTCCAAACAAAAAACTGGAGCAAACCATAGGGGATGTTGGGAGCCATGTGTTTTGAAAGACAGTGGAGATAATAGAGGGAAATAGGTTTTTCACATGGGTTAGGCATAAGGGATATAGGAAGGGAGGCTTTCCCCAACAGTCTCCAAACTGAAGAAAGTCAGAGCCACGGGGGAGAAATCATAATCTCAGAAGATCCCCTGGGAAGCATATTTCTGTGTTTATCCTGCACGAGTGGGTGGTGAAACATGTCAATTCACCACCCTTGTTTGCCTCAGGATTCTTTCCTCATTTTGGAGTGAAGCCAGTTCTGCAACTAGCTAAAAAATCCTCACCCTTTTAAGGATACAAAAACCCAAATATGGAGATTATGTTATTTTCAAAAAGTGTTCAGAACTATGATTGAGAGTCTGATAGTCTAATCTTGTATTTCTTCCATATTGTACAGAATGTTACAGAAACCACTGCAAAATCTCTCTGGCTCATGAATAAAGACACAGAGTTTGGGTCAAGTAGGTGTCAGGACATCTGGTTTCTTACATGTTTTATAATACTTTATAGTACAATGTTCTTTCATGTAGGGGTGCATAGGAGCTGCTTGTGTCATGAATCTTGAATGCTGTGATTTTCCACAGTGTATTGCAATTACTGAAAAACTTCTGGCTAAATAATCATGATCAAGACCTTAGAATTTTTCATTTCATACCTCCTGTGTGATGGTTTATCTGATAGAATGGACCATGAACAGAAATGGAAGCCACTAAAATTATGTTCTCACAAAGCTACTGGTGGGATCAGAAATTTCCCTTTCAGTTGTTTGCAACGTCTCTTCAGCTAAGACCAGCTGTAAGCTATAAAGCTATCAGATTACTATTTCCTTTAACTTGAAAAAATGAGTAATTGCTGGAAACAACCATCAAGTCTCTCCACTCAACCCTCTACATTGTGCCCTACATATCCATAAGGAAACCAGGGACTGTATACAATGTAAAAACACCAGGTAAGTGGGCATGGTTGTGTCTCTCTCTGTGGCTGGCAAGCCTACAATATATCTCAGAATCACAGAATGGGTAAGGTTGAAAGGGTCATCTGGTCCAACCTCCGTGCTCAAGCAGGGTCATCCTAGAGCACATTGCACACGATTGTATCCAGACAGATCCTGGATATCTCCAGTGAGGGAGACTCCACAACCTCTCTGGGCACCCTGCTCCAGTGCTTGGTCACCTGCAGGGTAAAGAAGTTCTTCCCTGTATTCAGGTGGAACTTTCTGTGCATCAGTTTCTGCCTATTGTCTCTGTCCTGTTGCCTGACACTACCCAGAAGAGCCTGGCTCCATCCTCTTGACACCCTCACTTCAGATACTCATAAACATTGATGAGGTCCCCTCTCAGTCCCTTCTCAAGACTGAAGAGGCCTAAATTTCGCAGTCTGTCCTTGTAAGAGAGTTGCTCTGGTCCCTGAATTATGTTTGTTGCCCTCCTCAGGACTCACTCCAGGGGCACCATGTCCCTCTGGCACTAAGGAGCCCAGAACTGGGCAAAATACTCCAAGTGTGGCTTCACTAGTGCTTAGTAGAGGGGCAGGATCAACTCCCTTGACCTGCTGGCAATGCTCTTTCTATTGCACCCCAGGATTCCATTGGCCTTCTCACCCACAAGGACACACTGCTGGCCCATGGACAGCTTGTGGTCCACCAGGACCCTCAGGTCCTTCTCCACAGAGCTGAGTTCCAGCAGGTCATCCCCCAGTCTGTACTGGTGCTTGTGATGATTATTCCCCAGGTACAGGACCATGCATTTGTTTTTGTTGAATTTCAGACAGTTCTGCTCTGCCCATCTGTGTGGAGTGGAGCATGCTGCATGGGCTGCACACACAGCCACACACATCTGTTAAACCCTAATCCATCCTTTTAGAAAACAGAGTCTTAGGCACCAATCATAGTTGAGTGAAAGATGTGGTATTGGATTCTACTCATCAGAGATGGTTTGTTTCTTAAATTATTCAGCAAATGTAGCAGCCTTCTAGCAAAGATCTAGGTGCTTAGAAAGGACAGATTTATCATTGTACTGTTTGGAATATATGAGAAGAGAAGAGAAGAGGTAAGGGCAGGAGAAGAAAGGAAAGGAAAGGAAAGGAAAGGAAAGGAAAGGAAAGGAAAGGAAAGGAAAGGAAAGGAAAGGAAAGGAAAGGAAAGGAAAGGAAAGGAAAGGAAAGGAAAGGAAAGGAAAGGAAAGGAAAGGAAAGGAAAGGAAAGGAAAGGAAAGGAAAGGAAAGGAAAGGAAAGGAAAGGAAAGGAAAGGAAAGGAAAGGAAAGGAAAGGAAAGGAAAGGAAAGGAAAGGAAAGGGAAAATGGACACCTATCAGCTATTTTTTCAGTCATTGTGTCAGATTCAGCTGTAACATCAAAAGAAGAGAATACTCACAAAAGAAAACAGGACTTTTGGTAACTGTTGTTATGGGCACAAAGTTGAATTGGGATGACTGATATTCAGTCCTAATCCTTACTGGAAAATTGTTGCATTTGACATAGTCCAATGAAAGGCACAGTGATGTGAAGACAGATGGGTGCAAAGACTGTGACAGAGTTGGTGGGTGGGTAGAGCAGATGGAGGGCTTCAGTAAAAAGTGTCACTGGGAAATGGCAGTGATGGGTAGGGTTAGTGTGGAAATGCAAAGTGCATGAAAAACCAAACATGAGGGGTTTTGTCATCCAGTTTTCAGATGATAAAGTATATATTACACTCCCGTTCATCTCACTGTCCAGCCAAGGCCATTGCATGGTCTAAACTAAATGTATAAAAGCAAGCTCTGTGTAACCTTTCCTATTCACACATAGCCCACTGACAGGACTGGGAATGATTTACCATTTCCAGATGTTTTTATCTGAAATGTTAAGGCCCCAGTTTCCAAATGAGAACACAGCTTATCAGGAGCAGCTAAAGGAGATGGAGTTGTTCAGCCTGGATAGAAGGAGGCTCAGGGTAGAGCTTATTGCACTCAGGTGAGGCTCAGTCTCTTTTCCCAAGTAAAAAGCAATAGGCCAAGAGGAAATGGCCTCATGTTGCATGGTTTAGATTGGATATTAGAGAAAATCTTTTCACTGAAAGGGTGATTAGTTATTGGAACAGATTTCCCAGGGAAGTGCTCGAGCCACCATCTCTGGAGGTATTTAAAAACATATAGATGTGGCACTTAAAGACATAGTTTAGTGGTGGACTTGGAAGTGCTGAGTTAAAGGTTGCACTTGATGATCTTAAATGGTTCTATGACCTAAATGATTCTATGAATGTGCCACCCCAGCAGACTGCCACGTAGGCTGGGAAAATGAGAGTGAAGCCCTTGCGTGGTCTGAAGAGGTAACCACCGTGTTGCCTTGGAAGCTGCACTGCAGCCAAAAGTCAGATGGGCAGTGAGATCCCACTGCCACTTCCTCTGTGATCTGCCTCTGCAAGAATGAAACCATCTGAGGAGGGTCCATCTTTATACTGGTAGACCATCTTTATACTGTGATGTGTGCTGAGGTACAGCCAAATGAGCGAAAACATTGCCAATCAACAAAGAACCATTTTGTAAGGGAAGATATGACCTACTTCTGTAAAGACAATTGTTCTCTTTCTGGTAGGAAGAGCAGCTTGTTCTACATTTGAGGGCAATATATAAGGAAAGCGTAGCTGTAGTGAAGGCATTGAGGGAAGGAAGGAAGGAAGGAAGGAAGGAAGGAAGGAAGGAAGGAAGGAAGGAAGGAAGGAAGGACAGACATTTATAATGGAAAGTCATTAGACCTGTTAAACCTGTTCAGAGAGCAAGTTATTTTCCTGCTTTCTAACCTAGTGTGAAAGACTTATCTTCACAGATGAGTCCTGCTTTTATTGTCCAGTGTAGCTACTGCCTGAATGTATACACATAACAAAAACAGATAAGTCTCTACATGGTGTGAGGAATAATCCTAAAGTGGTTGATTTGAGGGAAGGATTAGGAATGGCCCCCCAAAATGGACAGTTGATTATGACAGTCACTAATGACCTGGGAAGGCAGAACCTCAAGCATACTTCTGTGTTTGCCTCCATGTGAGGAGGCATTCAAACTCAGGAGTCATGTCAACACATGACTCCTAACAACTCCTAACAACAAAACTCTGTTGGCTTTCTACTTGGTTTGCTTTTACCTAAAGTGGCAGTTTGAGAGATGAAGCTGGATAGACTGAATTGACCTGTAGAGGCTATTTAGGCATGCAGTTTCTGGTATAATTTGATGTCCTTCCTTATCCTTAACCTAAAATCTCGAAATCTGCTGAATATTATGAGCAAAGAAGCTGAGGCAATATATGGAGAGAAGAGGTATAGCTGGACCTAACACTTGCCAGCAACAGTTCATGGCTGTGTCTGGAAGCACCTATAAAATCTTAGAAAGCAAATTGTTCTTTAACAGACAGAAGAGAAAAAAAATCCTACTCTATAAGGCTGAGGAGGAGATGAGAATAATTTTTAATGCTGAATATTATGAGCAAAGAAGCTGAGGCAATATATGGAGAGAAGAGGTATAGCTGGACCTAACACTTGCCAGCAACAGTTCATGGCTGTGTCTGGAAGCACCTATAAAATCTTAGAAAGCAAATTGTTCTTTAACAGACAGAAGAGAAAAAAAATCCTACTCTATAAGGCTGAGGAGGAGATGAGAATAATTTTTAATTACAGGTGTATCCTGCTCTATAGAGTTGAGGAGGAGATGAGAATAATTTTTAATTACAGGTGTAGTTTTTCATCTGATTGCTAACACAGCTTAATTTAATACAACTTCTTAGGAAAAGCAAGTGAAACATGTAACTATGGTAAGGGATTAAATACACCTCCTGGGTAAGCAACATGAGGAAAACAAAGGAAAAGTAGTTGCTAATTATGAATCGGCAGGGCAAAGCTCAAATAAGCAATCAAAGCAAAAGGCAACCCTTGAACAAACTAATGAAGTATAGCACATCTCTCTGGCAGCACAGTGTTGCTGCAAAGATGGTTCCTGGTACTTGAAAGAGAGCTCTTGTGACACTCTGAGGAGCTTCACCACAGAAGTATTGAGGCAGATGCAGTTAGAAATATTCTAAGAGATATAACACAACTTTGTCTCATTCCTGCCATAGCATTAGGGATTGATGCCTCAATCAAGAGTGGTGTAAACACCCAAGTTGCACTTTTGCAGAACTTCAGGTAGGAGCTTATCTCTTGAAGCAAATGTGAAAGGTGAAATTCTGGGTGCAGCTTGCCCTGAGCTATTCCTTTAGGATAAGAGGACTGCAGAAAAAACCGGGATAGATTATTTTGGTGTGATTTTCACAGCCTTTATAGCCTTTAACATCATTCTGAGCATGCAGCTTGGACAAATATCAGATGCTTGGTCTTTTATTAGTATGTGTTCACTCTGATATCTGGAGAGTCAAGTGGGTCCTTTAGGTCAGCTAGAACTATGTATGCAGATACTCATACAGGGCCATAAACACCCTTTCAGTAGATGGACATCAGTATGCCCCACTGGATTCACTCCAAGGCTCTCAAGGACACATGTGAAGCATAAGAAGTCAACAGGCACTGAAGCAGTGAGTCTGAAAAGATGACATGCAGTGAACATTAGACAGTAAATGTGACTCATTTCAAGTTCCCTGGATAATCATAGCTTGGAACACAACTGCTGAAATATCTGAAACTTTTCTGTAGACTGACAGCAGAGCTTGTGAAGTGCAGTAATAGTCAGAGAGGTTTCTAAGAACTTTTATTTTTTGGAGCAAAACAGCGAGGTTATTTTAACAGACTGAACCATGTATGTCACCTTAAAAGGAAGAAAGTCATACAAAAAACCCCCACCAAACAATGGATTTCTGCAGAGGAAGGTGTCTGTAAAATAATAAATTCACTGTGAGTTTATTACTCTTTGTGAGTCTTGCAAAATGAGCTACTGAACATGGGACTCTTTATATTACTCACTCTTGCAAAAAGCAAGGGCATGTGAGGAATACATTGAGACTGTGCATAGAACCAGCAGAATTCATTCATCCAGTACATTCATTTCAGAAGGCCATGCATTTTTATTGCCAAGTTAATGCATTAGCTTTCCATAATGCAAATGGAACTGAATGTGTCAAGGAACACAACTGTATTTTAACATGCAGTTAGAAGATCTGTATTAATAATAGGCTCATATCCCAAGACAGATTTACTCTGTTTAATTTTGGCTGTTGCAAAAGAGAGGTTAAATCTAGATACATTATTAAGCAGATAAAGCAACTTTTTATGCAGTGCTTAGAAGAGCAACGTTGGTTCCTGGGAGATTTGTCATACTGCATAGACAAACTGCATGTTTATCAAACAGCTCCTGGAGCAGTCTTATTAGCTAGAGGTGGGCTTGATTTATTAATTTATTTATTTATAATAGTTGATCTGAATAGGAAAACAGTTTTCAATCGTTCCAAACAGAATAACTTTTTTTCACCCCTCCTTTACTTGCCCCAAATAATTTCTTTTGTTTGTTTTCAAGGTGGCAAAGAGAGAGGAGAAGGAGGCAGGAAAAGAGATTAGAAGGGAGAGAGTAGACTCAACTAGAACCCTGTGGTTAGAGGTGTTTTCTGGGCTTAGCACCTCCCTGAAAGTAAGGAACTCAGATCTGTCCCTTTGATCCCATCTGAGTCTGGATTTGGGGCCAGGCACACACCTTTCACACAGGAGAATGAGAAAGTTAAGTGCCTGGTCTTGAGGTAACATCACTTGCAAAGATCTTACAGCTGATCTAGTGAAGTTGAATCAACATTTGATCTTTTCTGTGCCATCACATTGAATTACTATGTCCAGATAGCTAAATCAAACTCTGTGGCAGAAAGCAGGGAACAGCCACCAGGCCAAAATCCTGGAAGCTGGAAGCAGAGGCAGGATCTTCCTCACCATATGTGCTGTGACTATCTGGGTAATGAGCTGTGCTTTGTGCAGTTTTGTCTATGGTCTTCTCAAGTGCACAGCACAGTAGTAGATAGTTGAAGCAATTTTGGGGAAGAGAGGTATAATGCCTTTTTGAAAATATTTGTTCCCCAGGTAACAGCAGTTACTTTGTTGAGCTTGATCTTTCCCATGGCAAAATTCATGTAATCTGTTTCTCAGAGCTGAGCTGCTCTATAGGCTCTTAGAGGTCAAATTTGCTGCCTACAAGGAGAACTATTTCCCAAAGTATTTCCCACCTTCACACTAACACTCAGGCACAGAGGAAAGACAACTTTAGCCTATCCTCCTCTTCTTATCTCTTTCAAGCTTATTAGCTATTCCTCAGCAGACAGGAGGAGCCATTCTACGTTTCTGTGTTTCCACAAAGCTGATAGATGAACATTACCAGTGGCTTCATAAAATTCATGTCAGATTGTTGTTATGTTTTATTTGTCAGAGTTGCTTAGCTTGTGACATCCAGAGGGCTCAGAATATATCAGTCTTCCCTGTGACTTCAAGAGAGGCATTTTCCAAAACAGAGAGCCTATTCTCTCCCCTGCCTTGCACAGCCAACTTCTCTTTGATGCTGAGAGAGATGAAGACACATATCAAAGGGGTGAACTGACGCCCTTCAAATTTACAAGGCCTGGAGTCAAAGATAAGAAAGTGTCAGAAGGCATCAAGTTGTAAATAACCAAACACTCTTGGCCTTGACTTTCAGCATACATTGAACTGTGTACTTTAGTCTGTGAGTAAGAATAAGAAAAAAGCCAAAGACAAATTCACATCGAAGCTACTACACTGTCTCATAAAATATGTGTTTGGGTGTATGCATATCAAGTATGCATTGATAGATATTAAAAAACCACATAACACTAAATCCAGGTCATTTTGAAACATATTTTGAGAGCAAATTTTATTTTTTAACAACAAAAATAAGTTTGTGATGGTAATAACATTAAAAAACTTATACTACTGACAATAAGGGTCTGAAAATGGGAGCTGCAGTAGGAGTTCTCAGGGAAATGTTCCCTAAAAACTGAGGTAACTTATCCAGTCTTGTGGCATATGAAGTGTTGATCTAGTGACTTTGCATGCATCTATATTTACATGGCTTATAATATGAAGTGTTGATCTAGTAACTTTGCATGCATCTATATTTACATGGCTAGTTAGACCTTTAAAAGGCTTTTTACTGTGACAGTGCTCTGCACTTTCTGCACATGTGTGTTGGGTAATGAGAAGCAAAGTCTTCCAAAATGCATTGCCACTTTAGAAATACACATCATTTGGCCTTCTTGCAAGAGGCATAGCATCATCTTGTCATAGGGTATTACAAAGTTATGACTTCATTATATTTTGTATCTCACTTTCTATAAGCCAATTTAATCAGACACAAAACACAGAAGTCCTTTCGCTTCTGCCTCACTTTATTACACTGCTGTTTGCAGATACTTTACAGTAGTGTCATTGGTCTTTATTTCTGCTCCATGTAGCCTACATTATTCATGTGCTGTGTCTTATTCATTAAGGAAGGACCCTTTGAAGTTTAGAGTGGCTTTGCTTCTCTGTGGACTTCTAATAATCCAGAAAGGAAACAATTTTATGGAGCCTTAAAGTGCCCCTGTCCTAAAAAATGAGGGGGAGCATAGGATACACAGAAGGCCCTCCAAACTCTGGTTGCCATAAAACTGAAAATTTCATTTCTACAAACCTCAGGGACAAACTGCAAGGAATAAATCCCATGACAGTATCCATTTAATGGTGTGTATTTCAAAGGCTGTGAGACTGAGGTGAGAGTGAGAGAGGCACTGTGTGTGTGAGAGAGGTGAATGTGGAAAAATGGGAAGGACTTGGTAGCATTAAATTAAAGGACAGAAAAGTCCCATATTAACTACTCTGCAGTAGAGCTATTCAGAAGTTGTATTTTGAAGTCTCCAAAAGATGGCTTAGAGGCAGAAAGAAGAATAGATGTCAACTTGGTGCATCCATATCAGCACTGTGTGGACAAACTTTATGCAAGATTTGTTTGTTTTGTGTGTAGGTTGTTGTTTTGCAGAGACAGGCAGAAGTTTGCATAGAGATGGCCCCTTAAAATGGATCTTGACAACTTTTAAGGTGAGCAGTTTTCCATCACGCAGTGAGTCTACTCAGGGGTCACTTCAGGCTTACAAACGTAAGCACAAGTGATTTCTTGTTGCCTTGAGACTTGGATGCCAGGGATGGATAGCAGCTGAGACTGAAGAGCCCTGTGGAGTGTTGGGGTGGTTCTTCTTCCAGCAGCTGCCAGATCCAGACTCCTTGGCAGGCAGAGCAGCTTCAGCCTGGATAAGAGAAGGTTGCATGGAGACCTCATAGTAGCCTTTCAGTATCTGAAGGGGCTACAAGGGAGTCAGGGAGGGACTCTTTGTTAGGAGCTGCAGTGACAGGACAAGGGGGAACAGGTTCAAATTGAAGGAGGGGAAATTTAGGCTAGATATTAGGAAGAAGTTTTTCCCTGTGAGGGTGGTGAGACACTGTCCCAGGTTGCCCAGGGAGGCTGTGGCTGCCCCAACCCTGGCAGTGTTCAAGGCCAGGTTGGATGAGCCTTGAGCAACCTGCTCTGGTGGGAGGTGTCCCTGCCCAGGGCAGGGGGTTGGGACTAGATAATCAGTAAGGTCCATTCCAACTCCTAAAATTCTATGATTTTATGATTCTGGCACAGGCAGCACTGCCAGCCCTGCCCATGTCCCACACCAGGTCCCCACCCCTCATGAGAAGAGTGAGATACTTTTATTTTCCTGGACTGATATAAGATAAAGAAACAGGCCAGGACTTCTCTCTTACTGCCCTTGCAGGGCAGCAGGATAGAGAATTTCTTTGCTACATCCTGACGCTTAGTTCTGTGATGACTTAGATGGAAGGAAATAAATTACAAGTAGGCAAAATATGAGAGTAAAACTTTTTTCACTTCAAATTTTAAGAACTAGCCTGCCCAGAAGAACCAGTCATTTTTAACACTGAAGGAATGACACTATAAGGCTGAAAGGATTTTGAAATGGAGATGGAGATGAGAGGGGGAAAGAAATACATTATTCCAGAGATGTTAAACTATTAGCAAAGGAGATATTTTTTTTTTGCTACTCTTGTTAGAGATTGTCTCTCTGCCAAATCCATCACAAAAAATTCTTGTAATTAATCCACACAGGCACTTACGCATCTAATCAGCTTTGTGATACCTGTGTTCTTGGCACAGGTAATGTTTTCTAGTTACTTAAAACTGGTATAAATTGGCATTTAGCTGAAGATAGCACCTGCACTGAACACATGAACTTTTGCTAGTCAGTAAACTACCTCAGACTTTTTTTTTTTTATAGAAAAAGCAGAGAGGAAGTTGAAAAAAGCACCGGGAGATGCTGAAATTTTCAAAGAATCATAGAATTATTAAGGTTGGAAAAGACCTTTAAGATCATTTAGTCCAACTGTTAAGTTAGCTCCATATTCACCACTAAACCATGTCCCTAAGTGCTAATTCTGCATGGTTTTTGACTGCTGTCAAGGGTGGCCATTCCACCATTATTCTGGGGAGCCTGTTCCAATGTCTGACCACCCTTTTGGTGGAGAAAATTTTGCCAATATTCAATCCAAACCTCTCCTGGTGCACTTGAGGACATTTCCTCTTGTCCTGTCCCTTGTACATGTGAGAAGAGACTGACCAAGGTGAGCCTTGGTACAACCTCCTTTCAGGTAGTTGTAGAGACTGATATGGTCCTCCCTAAGCCTTCTTTTTTCCAGGATAAACAAGCCTGGGTCCCTCAGCTGCTCCTCACAAGACTTGTGCTCCAGCCCCTTCACCAGCTCCACTGCCCTTCTCTGGACACACTTCAATGTCTTTCTTGTGTGAGGAGGCTAAAACTGAGCACTAGTCAAGGTGTGATGTCACCAGTGCCAAGTGCAGGGGAACAATCACTGCCCTAGTCCTGCTGGCCACACTATTTCTGGAACAACCAAGGATGCCATTGGCCTTGGCCACCTGGGCACACTGCTGGCTCATGTTCATCCAGCTGTCAACCAGCACCCCCATTCTGAAAATTCGTTGTATTTTGTAAGGCACTAAAATTAAACTGGAAAAAACCCTGATACCTCCTCAAAAATTAACACAGTCAAAAATAAACAATTGTTGTAGCATATTTTTGATACTGTCAGTCTCAGAAATGGTGCAAAAAGCAAAGGTTTTATTTTTCTCAAGAGCTAGAAGTTGATGAAAACATGTAATACTGTCAGTCTCAGAAATGGTACAAAAAGCAAATTTTCCCCAAGAGCTAGAAGTTGATGAAAACATGTAATTATATTCTTATTAATAAATTCTATTTTGGTCATACTTATTTTGATGGAATTGAGGATCCTTTCATCAGAGATCCAGGATCATCTAATAAAATCTAGCTAAAATTATAGTCACAGGTCTTAGTCCAGTATTCATACCTAAAATGTCTGATATTTTGAACAAAACTATGTATTGCTTTCATATGCAAAAGTACTATGTCTAGTGATTAGTGGAAGCAATAAAAAAGATGTATCATAAAGTTTTCTCATAAAACTTAGGCTAACTAGTCTGACAACCAAAAGCTACCATGTCACCTTGATGCCTGACTGCATAGTATGAATTCTGTGCTAAAAATTGTCAGCATGTCCTGAAATAACAACTTGGTCTCAACAAGTCGTAAAAGAATGTGTATTACTGATTGATTGTCAATTTTTGTCTTCCCAGGAAACATTCATCAAGCAGGAGGACCAGATGAGTGGGTTCATATTGGACACTGTGAAAATCACTGCTCTCATGAATTAGAGGAAGTGAACCTCTGGGTATCAGTGATAAAGCAGAGGTGGCACAGTCTTACAATGCTAACCTTCCTGTAGTCACCAAAAAGTGCTTTTCTTTCTTCAATGCAGACAGATTTTTCAAGCAGAAGCTGCAGTATTACCAAGTAATTTACATATAAATTAATCCATATTAGACCATATGAATCATTCACTCCTTTATGGGAGTAATCACCATCCAGTTGGCCTGATTGCCTAAACCAGCATATCCATCATAATCATCTGTTCTAAATCATTAGGTAGACACTCCCGTTAATGGGCCTTGTGTTGCAGTTCTACTGGAGATGAGCCTAAGTAACAAAGTTCAGCTTTGCAGTTCAAGTTTCTCTTTATTTGGCACAACCAAGAGTGATGCTTAAATGTGTAATGCTCCTTCAGACTGTGCAAACATGGTCTGATGCACAGGAACACCAGGGAAAGTCTGGACCTTGCTGCCTCCGACACGGACTATGGGTCAAGGTAGCAATGCTGAATGCTCTTCTCACTCAACAACAGATAATCTTCACTGCTTCCAACTTTTTCTTGAACAACAACTGCTCAATTACCACCTCAGCAGCAAGCAATTTAATTTTCCTGGCATACCCATTTTTCTCTGAAATGGACCTGCTTAGGTTAAGTAGTGAAGATGTTTTGAGAAACCAGAAATTGCTAACTACTAGAGCTATGAGCCTGAAAATTCCCAAACTCACCCAGTCCCTCTGGGAGTTACATGTTGGTTTATAGCACAGAAGACAGTATTACAGAATTAAACAAACAAACAAACCAACCAGCCCTGATCAGTCTTGACTAATTTGCTGCAGCAGACATGTGAAAGATGCAGAGAATTAAGGAAGATGTCTGGGTTTTTTTCCCCCCTGTATCTCTGGGGTCATGTTAAAGTGGGATACTGTCATTAAAAGGTTATCTAGTATAACAAGCTAGCCAGTAAAAGGCAGAAGGAGAAGGCTCTATTATGCTTTGAATTGTTTTATGAAGTATCCCTGATACTGACAATCAGCGACCTAAATCCTTCAACAAGGAGAGATTTACAAGCCCTTGTCTACAGAGGAAAAGTGTTTCCACAGACTTCAGGCAGCCCTGGGACCAGGGATTAGCAGAACTGCACATAAATATGGCTTACAGCTACAGAATGCCACAACTGGGAGCCTTCAATTGGAAACTATGTGTAAACATGTCTATAGAAACAGGTTTCACATACTGATCATGAAATGTGTGGGGTTTTAATAGCTTTAAGGACCTTTGTATTGAACTTTGCAAAGCTACTTTCCTTTATTATGTTATTTATGGTACAAAATTTGCTGTCAGATTTTTTTTTTTTGTCAAGGATTATTTTGAAGTCTCCCACTTGGAAAATCCCAACCTGTGATAGTTCTGTTTGGATCAAGAATGAGTTTTAATATCCACTTAGCACTGTATTCTTGAAGGGCTGAATTGTTGTTGTTGTTGTTTCTTTTTTTTTTTTCCTTTTAATGAGTGATAAGCATTATAAAATGAATCAGATAGAATTTAAATATCAAAAGCTGTTAAATACTAAACACTTAAGGAATACTTAATTAAGCAGCAGCACACAACAGGTGGTCAGGTTCTGAGTGGCAATCACATTCCTGGGATGGTACCATGCTGGAAAAGCCCATCTGATTACCTTTATTAACCACCTCAGAATGGTAGTAATTAACTACTGCAGAAATTTACTGTCTAAAAAAGCACATTGTTATCAATGAAATGAATGGAAGTTTTCACAACACTGCACTTAATGGGCATTACTGCCACACACAAAACAGTGCTGGCAAACAATTTCGCAGCCCATTTGAGTTCAGGTAATATTAAAGCTGCTACATAATACTGTTTTTAATCAGGATTCAGCTGGATAAGTACATGGAGTAGAGATTGCTGCTACCTGTGTGGTGCTGGCAATTTGTGACTAGCATCCTTTGATAAATGAAACTGGTGAATCTTAAGTCTCGTCTTCAGAGACTGCAGCTACATCCACCCTGTGAAAATGTATTCTGATTGCATGACTGTACTTTGACATTAGCTGCCAAAATTACAGCCACTGTGGATTTGATGTGGCTATGCATATCATTAAGGCAAGAAATTAATTCAAGGATCCTCATGTCAGGGCAGCATAGTGCCTGGGGTCTGGTGTACTGCTGAAAGGACTGAACCTCCTGTCTGAGCAAGGTAAAACCCCTACAATTAATGGTCACTTTAGTCATTGCATCCTCCACACATGTTGGGGCTCCTAACCCTGTGTGTTCAACAAGGGGCAAGTTACTTCCCACATAACTAAATGCTCAGCAAAAGCAAGGAAAAATACACATTAGTGTGTCACAGCTGCTGATTAAACATGTCAAAATCTCAAATTGCCTTCCTTCTTTCAGCTCAATGTGGGATCCTTTTCACTTCTTGCCTTAAGCTGATGAGCATCTGTGCATCTTTAAACAGTTACTACATGTACCTCATGGATTATTGCTGGGCAAAGCAGTATCTCCATTTACTTAATTCAGCCTTTCCAGAATACATTAGTATGCAAGGAGTGAACTATTCCAGCCCCTTGAGCAGCTTCAAGGACCCATCATCTCTTTTGAAATCTCTCTGACAGAAAATATGTCTTCCCTCTTCCCTTAGAGGGGAACAATTACCCAAGCCATCCATATGGAGCTCAGGGTCAGCAATGGGTTCCCTAACCATAAAAATGACATGGCTTTGAAGCCCATTGTCTCACTGCTTTGGTGGGCCAAAAAGCAGGATTTTTATCTGTTTTGAAAGGGGAGAACTGCAATTTGTTAGCACTTGCTTCTGAATTCTGAAATGGACAGAAACAATGAAAGTAGGGTCATGAGGCTGGTACAGGGAAAAAAGGAATTGGAGAAAGGATGTTGTGATGCATGCTGAGACCTGTGCTGTTTGAGTCAAAATTACAGCAACATCCAGCTGCACTAGATGAGTTATAAAAAAATTCTCATGTAATTACTTAAAATCGTCTCAAATGACCCTGAAATAGTCTTTTTCTAACAGATGTAGTGGAATGACAGTGGAAGGAAATGGTGCATGTTTGTATTAAGACCATTTCAAACCAGTGCTGACCAGATCTTGTGTCATATTTCACTGATATATACTTCTTATATATCAAGTTAGCCAAATACTCAAGTATCCTTCAGGATTCTAAGCATTACATTAGGGCAAGATATTATTATTTAATAATAAATTTAATACCTTATCAAATAAATCAGTGTCACTATTGACACTTGTTATTTCATACATGCAGTGACTCATTTATGCAGGTGAAAAAGACAAAAAGGAAAGACAGTAACTTGTGAACCAGAAGACATTTTAAAACCTGTTTTAAAATTATACTGCTGTTTTCTAACATCTGCCTTTGGCAGCCTTTCCTCCCTCAGCTCAGTTACTAGTCAAGACATTATTATTATTGCATATGTGTTGAGGATGTAGAATGCTCTTTAAAAGACTTTATTTAAAGGAAATAAAATCTGTGGCACTCTCATTCCCAACAGTCTAAACAGTTAACAGAAGCAATGCAGCAAAAATCTGGGGATGAGAGTATGAAAAAGCTTCAAGGTTCAAGTTCATACTCATTCTCATTGAGCAGTTTCATCTTTGGTCTCTGTACTATTTATTTAGAAAAAGGTTGAGTCAGGAGACACTGTGAGTCCCTCAAGGGGAACAACATTGATGTTCTAGCACTCCAAACTGATTACAAAGAGACTGATAGTAAAAATAGCAGTGAACAACTTGACAGACACTGAGTTACTACTGGAAGTACTGCACCACCAGCTTGGCTGATGCACAGACAGATTTTTCCTCAGTTCCCAGATTCCTGCAATTATGTTGTTATTCTAAGCACAAAAATATTTCAAATAATGATAGCAATAAACAATTAAAACATACGTTATGGGACTCAGACAGCGTGTTCAAGGCATGAGCACAAAAAATCCTGCTTTCTCTTGATACTATGCAAGTAGTAACTAACAATCCCATGCAGAGCTCCAGGC
>NW_008672971.1:0-434 GCF_000695815.1 Acanthisitta chloris
AATTTTTACCAATATGTGACCAAAATACTCAAAAATGTTTTATACAATATGGTTTATTAATATGCTCTGTAACTATTTACTATGATGGGGGTTTTTAGTCATTTATACTACCATGACTTTTTATTTGCTCAAGATGATATTTTCTGTATAAAATAAAACTAATGCACAGCATCAACATGTGTCCTGTCTTATGATAAATTTACACTTTTTTGGAAGCAACTATAGTCATAAATATTTAAGGGCTGTAGGTCTCATTTACATTGTTGAAATGTACAAAATGGAGACCTCCTAGACAGAATCTTTGCATATTTTTGCAACAACTATATCAAATTTAGAATATATTGATCGATTGGCACCAAGTTATGTGTGTATATATATATATACACATATAAAGTGTTTTGATAGTGCACTTAATATTTGAGAGATAATAAGTT
>NW_008672972.1:0-41300 GCF_000695815.1 Acanthisitta chloris
GGTGGCCATGCCATAGTTTCTGTGCCACCAGCCCCAGTATGTATCTCAGCCACTGAAGGGTAGTGCACACTGAGGTACTTCCTTTGGCACAGGTGAAGTCAATTCATGAGATGCACAATTGACATCACAAGATAAATTTATTTTACCTCTTTTGGATTCAGAACATAGAATCACATTCTCCATGTCCTCCTTCAAGGCTTCTGCTTGCTAGAAGTACAGGTAATAGTATGTCCTCAGGATTTGTGTCCCACCAATATAAAGTAATGAATCAGATTGTTCCCTTAGACATTTGACTTCCAGATGAAATATTGTACACAATCAGCAGGACAGCTGCTGATCAAAATGGGTTATTGCTGCAGAAAGACTGGACTTTATACCATCACACAAATAAAACAGTGCTCCAAGCAGTTCCCCCCACTGTAGAGAAAAATATCACATGACTGTCCTTGTGGTTCATGACAGAAAACTAAATTACTCTACTAGACCTGATGGTAAACATGAGCCTTTACAGGTATCTTTCTTCCATTCAAAGACATGGGAAAAGGCCCACAGGCCTTGGCAAGTGTGAGTATTCAGGAGCTAAAGTAGAAATTTGGGAAGTGAGTGTCCAACATCACTAAAGATTAATGTATCTAACACTTTCTTTCACACAAAGGTAACACTCAGGTAGTCAATTTTTGCAAATTCAGAAGCGTTAAATTCTCAGTCCAAGCTTTTTTCTGCTTTACAGCTGGAATTTAGACACCTAATTTTTGTTGATGCCTGCAATTATAAGTCCCCAAATCCATTTGAACTAACTGTCCTTATTTTTGCCTCATTTGCTCCAGTACTGTAAGACCCAGAGAAGCAGTATTGAGGAAACTCAAAACTCAGAGATATTTGTGGTGTGTCTTTCTATCTTTGATTACAGCTTCAGATTACTATACATGCCAAACCAGTATCTGGTAGGGCTGTGTGATTATTCTACTCCTTTGTAGATTCTATATTTCTCTATCCATCCCCAACTAAAACTCCCAGCATGTCAGTTTCTCCAACATTATTTTGGATATTTTGTAATGATGGTTAGCCACATTTTATGCCTTTTTTCCTTTCACAAAGCAATGCACAAGCTTTCCTAAGAAAGACAGGCATTCTGATCTGTATTTAGTAGCACCCAAAGCACAAAAATCTGATCCATCTCCCTAAAGCATTAAAGCAACAGTGAGCAATAAGTGTGTATAGATATATATCACCATACTTCTTTTTTTTCTCTCCTACAGACAAAATAAAATCTTAACTAATGTTTTCCCATCATATCCACTACACAACTAGCAGAACAAGTTTTGATTGTACTTAAAACCTCCACAGAAGTTATCTCATGACTAGGGAAGAGAAAGAAAAGCATAACACTCCTGCAATAAAAATCAGCAAAAAGACCCTCAGTGAGCAAATCCTTCAGAACATCACTGATGTGCCCAAGAAAAAAATAAAATCCTTTCCTTCCCCTATATCTCCTCTAATTCAAGAAAACATTCACTCTAAAGAGAAACCTCATTCCTTCCTGCTATAACACAATTGATTCATACCAACAGAGACCAAATTATAAAAAAGTTAAACACTTACCTCCTCATTAGACAGCCACAGTCTCAAACTGTGTATCTCCAAAAACATCCTTGCCTACCACAGACTAACCTTCAGACACATAAATACATAGCTGCGTTTGACTAAGACCATGAAACCAGAAGCTCACTGCCCACAGCAAGGAGCTTTTCCTTCAGTCACTTTTCAGCTGTTCTCAATCAATTTATTTAGCTCTTAAGCTTCACCAGCTGTGCCCAAGGAGTCCTGATTTAGCTATTTGAGATGCTTAATCTCTCTAGGGCAGTTTTTCACATCCTTTTCAAGCTGAAAATCTGCTTGAAGGTTTTAGTGGGGAAAAAAAGTTTCCTAGCCCAGCTTGAATGGCATTCATTTGTAATCCAATAAAGATTAAGTAACATTTTGAGAGTTTATTTAGTATTTTTTCGTTTCTACTACATTTTCTTATTTGCATATGTGGAAATACATGTGTTCAGCTCCCTGTCTCTCCAAACTCCCAGGTCCCTTTCTGCCTGGTGCTCTCCAGCCACTCTGTCCCCAGCCTGTAGTGCTGCATGGGATTGTTATGGCCAAAGTGCAGGACCAGCACTTGGCCTTGTTAAACCTCATCCCGTTGGAATCAGCCCATCTCTCCTGCCTGTCCAGGTCCCTCTGCAGAGCCCTCCTGCCTTCCAGCAGATCCACACTCCCCAGGTGAGGCAATTTTAAATTCCTCTGGGATATACATCTAGGAGAATTGTCAGGACATGTCAAGAGATGGTGCTGAAATGGCCCTTTCTACTGGTCAGATGTGAAGTCCATTCCCAGCACTGTGATATTCTCCATTAGCCATAGTTTGCTTCATTGAAGATGCTGTATGTATGCTGGAGCAATTCTGCCATCCAGTCTCTCTTGTCATCTTTTTGAAAGGTTGCTCTCTACTGAGGAACAGGGCATCTTGTAAAACTGATCTATCTGATAATTTGTCTTAAATCTATGACTGAGCAGAAGAGGGGGGACCTCCTCTGACCTCCCTCTACATGATGCTTTGTGCCTGAGTCAGTCCCAAGCCCCAGGTCCTGGTGTCCAAACCCCCTGAAACTGAGGTGTCCTCAAGACCTGACAGCTTCACCATGATGGTGGGGCAAGCACAGGGGCTGCCCAAGAACACACCTGGCTGTTGCATCCTGCCACATCTCCCAAGTCTTCACTGCCCTACAAACACCCTAACACACACAGGGTTATGTTTTGCTCTGGCTGAGTGATCCTTCCAGCTCTTACCATCCCAAGTTTTTGACCCAGAACACCTTCTGCAATGTCATCTATAGTGTTCATGTAGTAACATTTTTCATTGACTGAAGATCACATTAATTATTCTTATTCAAAAATTACCCCATGGTTTGTCCTGAAACAGGTTATTAATTAAGAGTGACAATGGCTGAGTAAATGTAGCTTCAAACATTCCTCCCAGTACAGCACAACAGGTCTTCCCCTGCAAGGCACTGCTGCACGACAAGCTGATATGGTGTCAGAAAGCCCCAAAGCTTTACACAAAGCTGTGGCATGCTGTAATTCATCCATGTCATCTGTTATGCATGGCCAAGATATCAGCTTTAAAAGTTGCCTCTCAGGGCTTATACCTTCGACTCACATCAAGAAGGGTAGCTGAATTTGGCTTGGGAACGAGTTAGTTTTACTACAAGAGGAAGAGTGTTCATTGTGGTGCTCTCAGGCAATATGCATATCCACCATAGGACAGATAATTGCAACAGTAGAAGATCACTTAACAATCAGAATCTCCAAATTCACCAAGAGCCTCTCATTCTCTGGAGGGGTTAATGATGACCTTGAATGACCCACACAATTAATCTTTCAGATTACTTTTCAGTTACTGATTTCAAGAGTTGTTTTACTAGCTGTAATGCCTTGGCTCTACCACTTTTCCACATGGCTCATTCTTCCAGCTGCAGACATATGTCCTAAATGTACCCACATGCAGTACTTGCACCCATGTGTATGCACATGGGTATCCTCCATCCCTCCCCACACAGCACCCAAGATGAAGACCCTGAACACTGAGTTGCTTTCTCTCAGCAACCTCAGCTAATGCTTTGAGCCCATCTTATTGTGGACTTTGTTGAGATTGTGGATGCATGAGTGGTGGTCTCCTACCTGACAAGGAGATATGGACAGGACATGCTCCATCACATCCGTAACTACGGCACCTAGAGACAGACTGCCAGATCAATGAGTCTGGCCTTAAGATACCTTGTTGGGTTCCCCAAGCATTTTGGTTTACTCCAAAGGAAGTGAAATATATTCCTTTCCCTGCATTTCAAGGTAGTGTTGAAATTGGTGATGATGAATGCAAAGTGATCGCTGCCTGCTGCAATGTTCATGTAGTCATTTAACCACCAGGTCCAACCAGCCAGTCAGCCCCAGTACCAATTCCACCTCATCCCACCCTCAGAAGTCCAGGCCTGTTTTGGAGCTCTGCTCTTCCAACCCCACTCCTGCTCTGTGATTCCTCAATCCCCAGTGTCCCAGGTTTGCAATGTGAGGGATGGAGGGGACAAAATAAAATGTCATTCCCTGCCCCTACTTTTCCCAAGCTGGGTGAACATCAGCCTGGGGGTTCCTGGGTGCAGCAGCATTGGCCTGTTTGAGGGAAGGGAAGAAGAGCTGTCACAGGTACACAGGACTGAAAGCAGAGGTAGGGTCCCACCTGAGCCACAGTGAGCTGCTTAGGATCTTCATGCTTCTTTCTTCTTTCTCCTTTCCATGACAGAAGTGTCAGCTCTGAGGGCAGTGAGGACATGCCTGATCTGGCCAAAGGTAGCAACCAGACTAAGCAGATTCCCCCAAGACACACTCAGACTCAGTTTCTTTCCATTTGCAGCATACAATCCCACAACCTGAGCCATTGTGCTGCCACTTTCCTCAGAAATGCTCCTTGTGTCACACCTGTGCTCAAACACAGGCCAAAGGATGCTCTCTACCTAGCAGTGGGAGCAGCTATATGCTTCCCACTCTGCTGGGGAGTGTGTTTGAGACACCCCTAGCACAGTCTTTGAGGCAGATAGAGAAATTGCACTTTAAGAATATCTTTTCAGGCAATATAACAGGTGGAAGCAAGAGCCAATACCATATGTTTGTACTATGCAGCAACACCAGATACAGCTTTCTGATGGCAATCATTGCAGATCCAGTGCCTGAGGCCACTGCATTAGTCAGTTAAAAGAGGACTCAATGCTCTCCACACTCACACATGCACCTAATGTCAATTAAGGCCACATGTTGCCTCACCAAGGGCAACATTTGGTCCATAAATTGTTTGCATGTCCTGTAATTTATGCATTTTGCATTGTGTAAAAAAACCCAGTCTATCAACTATGGTGTTGGTTGCAAAATATCAGCTCCTGTAATTACCTTGATTGTTTATGCCATGGTAATGTGTCCTTAAGACGTTGAGCTGTGTAAAAAGATTGATACACCCCAAAAGTGTAAATGGCAATTAGGGAATTTCATCAGGTGCTGAGTAAGACAGACTGTTTGTGTCACTTTAATTTTAGCCTTTGCTCTGCTTCTCTGTCTTCTTGAAACACTCAGAGCCCAGTTGTTAGGGGAAAGCTGCTTAGGGACAGCTCCATGAACATCAGTGTGATTACTATCCAATGTGCAAAGTGAACACTCAGTTCTCTCATATGGATCAGTTGTTTTCTTTCTCGTAGAATTGTCATAGAGGGAGTGAGATCTACAGAGTATTCATTGTAAAAATATCATGAGTGGGTTTACACACAGAGTGTCACACCTCTGGCATGTGGCAGCATCCAAATGCAGATAAAGCACTTCCATGGAAGCACAGCCCATTGAGATTATGCAAGTGTGGCCTGGCATTCCCAGGTTTGTGTGTGAAGTGTATCCTCTCTTATGCAGCTCTTGAAATGGTGGAGTGTTGCTCAGCATTGCTCACTATTTATTGTTTAATTGGCCTGATAAGATCCTGTGCTACTGTGTGTTGGTTCAGCTGCTGCTGCTGATACCACACCACCTGCACCCCCAAAGAGTTGGCTTTAAAGTAGAGAACATTCTTTCACAATGTCACAGCCAGTGGTTGTCCCAAGGACCTGACTGGGTGCCCACCACTACACAGTGAGCTGAGGAAAGCAATGATGAAACATTTAACTGGCATTTCTGACTAACAGGAACCCTTCAGAGTGGCAGGCCTGGTGCAGTTCAAGGCAGTATTATCAGGAGTTTGGACCTGGGGAAGCAAATATTGCACCTCAGAAGACTGGGCACGATGTAACTGGGAATGAGAGCTGCCTTTGGGAATGGTTCCTCAGCCACTACTGAGCTCATAGTTAAGAGGTCTAATTTTAAAGATCTTTGAAGAATTTGAGGAATACTTTCTATTTCTCTGCTTGATTAATTTTAAGCTCCATCGGTCACATATAAATGCAAAAAAAAAAAAAGGTAAGAGGGATATTTTTTCCCAATTATAAGTCAGACATCAGTCAGGTCATGGGGTATAAGGAGCATTTTGGAAAAGAACACTGGGAGAATCTGAGCTTAGTGCAGTGATACAGATATTTTGCTATAATTCCTTATGCATCCTGTAGCCACAACAGCACCAGCTTTGGCCTCCCTTGCTTGCCTTCACTAAGGACAGTCTGCAGGACCCTGCCAGAACATATCTTGACCCACACAATTGCACTGAGCAATTCATTTTACTTTTCTCCACCAGAAAATCTCTCTTTCACATGAAAATATTGGACACCCAGGTGCTTTTCTTTTGTGTTTGATGCTATCCTTATTTCTTGTACACTGCATCAGCTCAGGCTAGAACTTGTCTGCATACTTAATGTATATAAACACATATTATGAAAAGATCTTATTTTTTTAAAACTTCTCTTTATTTTTACATTCAATGCATGAGGACAGACAAGATGAATATTCATGACAAAGTATAAAGCCATATACTGTCCTCAAAACAGTTAAAAGATACAGTGTTTAAGAGTTTAAAAAAGCATTTTAGAAACCTTGTATTTCCAAAATTTCTCCTTACAGAAAATTCAAATCTTTTAGAAAAGTAGAATTCCAATACCCTTGTGCATTAAGCCATTTATGAAGTGTTTTTCATCTTTAGGTCAAGAAATCTGTCTCTTCATTGCTAACAATCTTTAAGTAACCTACTGATGGAGCCGACAGCCTCCCTAGTACACAGTATACACAGTTACAAACAATTTGAAAATTTATATTACAAAATATACAGAAGTTCCTTTTTACATTTTTGTAGATAAACATTGCATAGTTTGCAAATATGTAATATATAACACAATCACGAGCATTTTTCTCTATAACTTACGAAAAATTCTGTACACTCAAACAATTATAAATAAAGTGTAAATATCTTATAGGAAGAGTAGGGAGGAAATACACCAGGACATGTTGTGCTGTCAAGTGTTAAACAGAAATATTTGCTGGAATCTGCTTAACACAATGGTACAATACACCCTGGAGCAAGGAGAGAAGAGAGTAAGGATGGAGTAGATCATTGGGAAACATTACAACGAGGAACCATAAAGTACTGATATGTCTGACAATTATTACCCTGATTCTTTTGTAAGAATTGCTTTCCCAGAGTTATTATCACTGTTCTTGATGGCTTTACTTCAAGAAGCAAAATAAGGTGCATGTGGTTCAAGAAATGAGTAAAAGTAGGCTAGAATGTTTCCTCTTTCAATGGGTGGTCAATGGAAACTTGAGATAACTTAGAATGGATTCTGGATCTTTTTCTCCTATTTTTCCCCAAGAAACAGAGCATGGGAAATGCACACTGGGATTTAAAGAAACAGATTCTAAAAGCATCCAGAATTGTGAGAATAAAATGAAGAAGAATTATTGAAGATATCAAAATTCCACTTTAAAAACGAGATGCTGACAAAATTCTGTTTCAACTATATGAAGTACAAGGAAAATAACTTTTAAAATAATAGCTTGACATAACTCTGCTGTTTTCTACTACACTCCAAAAGAGCAGAACTATACCAAAACTAGATGCTTTTGGAAATTCACTCTGATTCTAAGCATTTTGTCACTGGCTCACAATTACAGAAAAAGCTGGAATCTCAGTATGAATGCAATTCGCAAACACATTTTCGGCAGCATAGTTTGCCAGTTTGAATCTCAGTTTAAAAAAGGAAACTGAAACAATTTTCACTTCTAAAATGCATGTCTTTACCTGATAGGGGAATTCAACCTACTGAATTCCAAGCTCTGCAGAAAACAACTGTTCAGAAGGAAATGTGTTCTAGCAGCACTGAGTGGCTATGTTACACTAAGGGTCTCTGCAGCATTTCCATTACAGATTTAATTTAAAACTCAGCCACTTAAACTGGCTTTAAATGACACTTGGCCTACACTCAGCCACCTAATTATTTTTTTAATGTTAGTGATTGGACTTCAGGTATTATCCCATACTCATGAATATCTAAGGTACTGAAGGACAGCAGAAGTACTCAGTGCATCTTTCAAATGCTCTTTTTCTGACATTGAAATTATGCCTTCTGTCAGCCCATGGTTCAGAGCAGCCTCATGAGCATTTACTAAAACATCAGTAAAGGTAAGATTTGAGCACAAGCAGCTTCCCACCAAGTATTACATTACCTATGGATTGGCTACACATGGCAGTGACTACACTACTTACGGATTTTATCTGGGCTTTGGATTGCTACAAACAAGTGCCAGGAAAATTCACATTATTTCCAAGGAAGGTGGTTCAGAGCACAGACGGATGGTGAACACTCCTTTCTTTCCAGTAAACATTACCACGTCCCATGCTAGCCATAATCTGCCCTGAAGTCTCCCTGTTTTGTAGCTCTAAAAACAGTCTCCACTGCTACGCTGAAAATTCATCTTGTGGCTCAGGCAAACGGAGCCAATAGATCTACTGGCACCAGCCCAGGCTGGGATAGCTGTCTCCTCCCCTACACTGGCCACTTGTCCTTCCTCCTGCACTGTTCCTCTGGTTGTGGGATTACATGGTGAACAGGATTGGAGAAGACCATCTAGAGAGAGAGGAATGGCCACCCAACCACGTTCTGAGTCCATCAAGACCTTTGGTAGCCACCCAGTGTCTCCAAATCCAGTGCTTAACCTTCAGCAGGCAGAGGGAACAGCAATTACTTTTATGGCCTTTAGGTTGAGATAATGAAAGATTCTAACTCCTGTCCCCGGCGCGAAAGGAGACGGAGAGGGCTCAAAATGGGCTTATGTCCACCCTTATGCTAGAGCTGGACTCCCAGAGCTTCTGAAGGATGTCCCAGCATTTCATTTTCCTTCACACACATAGAATAGATTTGGTACATTCTAGGAAAACTATTGTTTTCCATTTTGACCACTACAAACAGGCCAATGAAAACATTAGGATTCCCTTTTTTTTCCTTTCCTTTTTTTTTTTTTTTTACATTTCCAGAGCTTTTTAGGTATTATAAAGTAACTTCTGCTGAGTGAGACAGTAGGTCAGAAAGGCTGTTCTACAAGTGCATTGTTTGTTTGGTTTTTAAGTTTTAATTGATTGCCACTCCCTTCATCCCTCTCTTCATGGGACTACATCAGGATTTCTTTTGTTTGCTACTGATAGCATTGGAGGAAGATACCACACAGTAGATCCTCTGTGAGCAAATCTGTCATTAGCTTTGCAACTGAGCATAGATTTTCTAGGGACTCTGTCAAGCTTGTTTGACTCCATTCCTTGATGAGTGATGTATCACTGGTTTCAGAAACCTAACAAAATGTTCATTCTGTCCTCAGTGCATAGTCCAAGGTGGTTTTGAAGAGCCTGACTGTCCTATGCTGTATCTCTGCTAATATGGGTTGATCCACTACTATAAGGCTGTGTTGTTTGTGCCTGTTTTGTCAACACAAGCTACAGTTGGTGCCCTTCTCCCACCTCTTTCTTCATCAGCCATTGCCATGGTGTTTTCATAAACCTCCGTCGTTTTCACTTGATTGTCTTTGGCACCCTCCTGTTCAGTATTGACTTTACAGCACTTGCAGAAGCCGCAGCAGTGTTTCCCACAAAAGGCAAGCCAAGACATAAGTATATTGTCCCAGGGCTCCAGGGAGCGCATCCAGAGAGGCAGGAAATCCCAGTTTTGGAGATTGTCAGGCAGTGAATGTGGTTTCCTTTTCTGCAGAATATTAATTATAATCACAGCCATAAAAACAGCAAAAATGGGAAGGCAAACACCCAAAAGGACTCCCCAGCCTGCCAGTGACAGACCAAATACAAACAAAGGCAAAAGAAAGAAGCAGACAAGAAGATAAAATATAGAAAACCATCTGTACTTGGCTGTTACATTTCCCAAGGTCTTGGACATGCGGATTGGCAGCCGGGTAATAGGTAGTGGGTAAAACAGAATAATCCCAGAGACATTGAAGAAAAAGTGGCACAAGGCAATCTGAAAGCAAAAATATTCGAGAAGTTCATTAGGTAAGATGCTTTTTAATGCTTCTCCCACATGATAATAACTTACAGTGGCACTAAGATTTCATAGTTTCCCTTTCCTTGCTCCCCACTCTTTTTTCTTGCCTTTCATGCTGTTTCACTGCAAGGCCTTGCCTAGCACAAAATAAGGACTCAGTAATGTCTCATGTGTTGTAAAGATCACTGCTTACAAGCAGGGGACACATTTGGGCACATGCCAAGCCTAGAGTCTTAAAATTCAGTTTCAAACTGCAAGAAATAAAATCTGTCCTGTTGTAAGTAAGGCATGGGAACCACATGAGAATTACTCTTCATTGGGTTGTGCATCCCTAAATTTTCAATAAAAATTTGTGAAGTGTAAATGAGATATTGTATACAGGCTACTGAGAATTTTTTGATGGTTTATAAGACACTGAATAGATTCCAGGAATGGGAATTTGTCTGGGTCTTTATAATGACTTAATTCACATACTTCAAAATCATTCTTTTTTTTTTTTTTTTTAAATAAGCATTAAGAGGTAATCACTTGCTAAAGCTTTCAGAAGTTGTTTAGACAGAATAAGCATATACTGAACAAAACAGTACATTCCCTGCTCACCTTATCTCGTTTTCATTCAGTAACCATTATCAGACAAAAGTAAATATGAAAATACAGGGGTTTATTTTTATAAGTGCATTGTAAAAACAGCAGGTTATCATGAAATCTGAGCTTTATCAAGATAGTATCTTCTCATGATTATATCTGTTCTACCATGCCTGAAGACAATAAAATGACTTCTGTAATTTTCTTGATTTATTTTGGCTAGCAAAAAAACATTCATCCTGTTCACAAAGGAAACGTCATCATCATTTCACTCTGTGATGTAAAGTGTTCGTTCAGATGTTACCTGCTTCCAGGTTCCTTACTGGGTGGAAAATGGGAGGCCAAAGGCAGGCTGCCTACTTTTGGAATAGTTTGAGGCACCAAGGAATTCAATAGAACCCACTCATATTACATTTACAGTGAGAAAAAATAGATTCCATGATGCTCACGGCAACCTCGGGTAGATAGAGAGTTTGCCAGCTTAAGGTTTGTACAGCTTTCACTTAAGTCACAGGAGTCCCTGCACACTGCATGAACAGAGTTAGGGTCCTGAGGAGGGAGGTTACAGAAATCAGTAACCCTCAGAGGGTTGTCAGACACTTAGGCACTGAATTCCAACGCTCAGGGGTCAAGTGGCCCACTCTGTCTCAGCTCTGAATTGCTGCACTCAGGTCATGCTGATTTATGAAAGCAAGATGTAACTACATACTAACATTCTGGGAATGCTTAATACAACCTTTTTTACTCTAGCAGTTAAAAGGAATGAGCTGTCATTAACAGCACACGCAAAATCAAGCGCAACATCCATGGCATATTTGCCTAAGAGCGATTTTTCCCAGGTTTTTCTTCAGAAAGGTTGCAACTTCTAAATGAAGTCAAGAAAGCTTTAGTGCATACTAACCTGTAATGAGTATTTTAATGTACTGCCTGGACTTGCTAAAGCTGCAAGTATAGCTGTTGTGGTTGTGCCAATGTTTGCTCCTAAGGTAAGGGGATAAGAGCGCTCGATGCTTATAACGCCGATGCCTGTGAGAAAAGAGAAAGGATTGAGCTGGTTTCAGAATGATAGAGGGGGTGAAACATGGGGATGAAAAACACAATATTGACAACTTACCAACAAGGGGTGTAATAGCAGATGTGAAAACAGAACTGCTTTGGACAGCAAAGGTCACACCAGCCCCTGCGAGCATAGCCAGGTATCCAGCTAGCCAAGTGAAAGGAAATGGGAAATCTGAAAAAATAGAGGGAGAACTCTGTTGTTGGAATAACAGAATGCTCTATGCAACAGCAACACAGCACTGGATACTATAAGCACTTCAAATGTAGATATATTGTTTGCATATTGGCTCTTAAATGACCATTTGTGGCCAGAGTCTGTTCTTCCTAGTCTGATTTATTCTGTTTGCCTCACTCCTTCTCCAGCTTTCTACTACCAGCTGCATTTTGAGATGGATACTAGGCTAGGCAGACATTCGTCCTGACCTAGGGTAGCATATATGTTGTAATACAATTAGGTGCCAGAAATGTTTCCAGAGAGGTCAACACAAAACCTTCTAGGTGTCCTGAGAGCTGTGGTTTCAGCAACCAGGCACCTGCTCCATGGATCATCTTCAGAAGACCATCCTGAGAAAATCAGGTTGTTTGTTCTAACTAGTTTCAAGTAGATCATCTCCTAAAAATTCACTTGTTAACTGTTGCAAAGAAAGGATAATCACACTGATTAGAGAAACTAGGCCCAATGGTCCTCTGTAGTCTGCAGATTTATGAGTGAGCTGAGAGGTGAGGACTTAAGCAATTGGGAAGACACAGAGGAACTCAGAGCAGATCACAAATGAAACAAGCAGTAACTGGCAGCTGATTACTTTCTACCCCTTGTCTTTAATTCAGGCAGTGTTCTTTGCTCAGGAGAAGAGGAGATGGATTGGGGACCACTTTGTTGCCTTCCCCATTTCTGTGAACCCTCTCTTCAACCACAACCAGAGATCCATGCCAGGACTGCTTTTTTCTGCTACATGTTCTGATCTCTCCATTCAAGAGAGGATAAAGGAAAAGCAGCCAGGTGAAAAAAACCCCAAACATTTGCACTCAATGGATCCAGTCTGAAAAAAAACACCTGAAGAGCATAGGGAAAGTCAGAAAATACTTCTGCTCAGGGCTGCCTTATCCTACTGAAGAGAGGGTTAAGCAGCAGAACAGGACAAGAGCATTAATCACTACAAACCTTTTTCAGCTTACTTTAGAAGGGACATGCAGGCTCTGTGCCAGAGCAGGCAATCACAATCTCAGCACTTCAGTGCTATCTTTTGAGGATGGGAACTTTACATTTCTAACAGCTAATGATTATACATCAAGAAACAGAGCCTGAACTTCGGTCTCTGATGATGTTAATCTGCTGCATTTCTCAATCAAGCTGCTCACAAATAGATTTTTAAAAGAAAGAAAAAAACATGCTTGGGAGAAAAAAAAAATGTTGTGGAGGGGATGGGCGTGTGTGTGTGATTTTTGTTCAATACTGTCTTCTTTCAACTATTTTATAATATCTGCCAGAACAGGAGATATCAATAAATGTGCTCAGTGTCCTTATCATTCCTGAAAACAATCCTCAGGAAAAGCAGATAATTACCAGTGTTGATTGTCTTCTTGATAATGCTGGCCACTTGTCCTTTAAGCACAGAGTTTAACAGCTTAACGATCATTATCAAACAGGAGCACAGAACAAGCAGGGACAAAGCCAGAAGGATGAGACCGATGCCAAGATCAGGCAGGTCTGAGTTTACAAAGAGATGCTGACCTGAAAAAGAAAAGGAAAACGAATTAGCCTAGCCACATTTTTGCTTCTGATCCTAAGCCCAGCTCTGGTTTTCATACATGTCCCTAAGAAAATGGGATCAAAGCACACAGAGCTTGAGGGGTTGATGCAAAGAGGGAAAACACCACTTCCCTCACTCCACAAAAGCCATGTCTGAGTGGGGCAAGAGAGACTCTTGTATGGACACACTTATAAAATACACAGTGGGCACCCCTACGGGGCAGGGAGGAGCTGGGTGACCATGTGCAAGGGCAGGAGGAGGTTTTGGGGTGCCCCAGGCTGGACAGGAGGTCAGCTTTTCCCAGAGGTGGCTGTGTGCCTGAGAAGGGCTGTTGAAAGTCCTCCAGGGCATGCATAGGGATGGAGATATCCAAGCAACCATTGCAGCCAAGTAACCATAGCTCCAAGCCATCTGAACAGCGAAGGTGACATGATACTGAAGACCTCAATTACTGATATCAGGGAGCATGGAAAGAGATCCATCTGCAGCCAGATACCATGATGATGCTGGTAACTCCAGATGCACAGCTCTAACAGAGCACTGGCTCCTCGGGTGGCAGCTGCAGCAGCACCATGTGTCTGCACACAGGTGAGGGTTCCTGATACCCCTCTGAATGGTCTCTTGATACAGTTGTAAAGATATTGCCATAGGAGAAACATTCTACTACTTACATTTACTGATATAGTCTATTTCAGTTATATTCTTGAGGGTCCATGTGATGTTTCCCTCAGACCAGCAAAATTCAGGAGCAGTGCAGTTTTCTGAAGGTGGAATTGTGACATTCTGCAGTGTCTAAAGATTGCCAGACAAAACAGAGAGTTCACTCATCTACAACCCTTCCTTAAGAGCTCATGTAAAGTTCTACATTTTTACTACAACCAAGGATTCACCAACTAAAGGCAGATTTGTAAGCTGGGGTGTGAGCTGGCATGACATTAATGACAAGGTGAAACTTTTGCATTCTTAAGAAAAATGATTGTGCTGTTACCCAGGTCAATCAGTACAACATTTAAAGATTAAAATATCCCCAAAATCTTCTGCATTGTAATAACCATAAGAACTTTAACTACTGATGCCTGGGTTTGTGGAGTGAGGTTCATGTGGGGGACAGGCATTCCTTTTTCCAGCCATGCTGCAGCTTCCTTGGTCAAAGAAAGACCTCTTTACTGTCATCTCAACTGCAGTTCATGGTCTAGTGAGTACTGCACAGGGCTGTGATTCAGAGTACTACTCTACTAGTTCAGCCTCTGTTGCTGGTTGAGCACAAGTTGCCCATGCTGCCTTTCTGTGCCTCAGTTTCCCTGTCTGTAGAAACAGAAGTTCTGCTCCTGCTTTCCTTTTTAAAGGTTAAACACTGCCTAAGAGCTAATTATAAGCATTATGATTAGAACTCCTATTATGGAGTTGTAGTAGATCAAAATGTTTATGTTTTGCTTTAAACATAAGGGGTCTGCATGTATTTATCCCTGCCATAAGTCTGCTTAATCATTTTCCCCAGAAATTAGTTTAACCTACTAGGAACGTAAATAATATTTATATTATAATAATTTATATTATCTTCCTCTTCCCCCACCAAGTTCAAGTCAAACTTTTAGGGGTTTCAGAAGTTTTTGTAATTTGACTATATGCTTGGGCAGTAGGTACACAGCCAAGATATAGACAAACACAGAGGGGGGGGGAAAAAAGTGTGTCTAGAATATACATTTCCCTCTGGCTACACTTTCCATGTAGTTGTTTGTCTTCTTGTTGGGGGACTGTAGGATTCAGACCTCACTAAGAGTTAGGCTGTGCCTGCCCAGGCAGTGAGGCCAAGGGGCAGCTAAGCAAGGCTGGGGGCTCTGACAGCAGCACAAGTGTCCCAGCCCCAGCTCCCCCGAGGTGAAACACCCAGCTACTCAGCAGGTAACCTGAGCAGAGTTTCAGATCAGCACAGCTCTGCTCCAGCCACTATCTCCCTAGCTAGCGTTTCACTGGCCATCCAGACTGTCATTCTATAGGAGCTGGGCTCCTCTAAAAACCCAAGCACTTAATTTTAATCTCCACTGCCGTGTCCTTAAGTATCTTCTGCCTCAGGACTTCAGGAATTACTTTTCTATACGTGCCAACAAGTAGAATACTCTAATTAGCAAATCAAAGGATATTTAATGCTCTAATTGTTAGTTAGCTGAGCAATGCAAACCCAACACTCAGCTCCACAGTTTACCAAAATACTCATTGGTGTCGACCTGGGCAAGAGATTCCTCCAAGCTGCAGTGCAGCTTGGGGTGAAGAACAACAGGACACAGCCCCACAGAGGCTTTCTCCAAGGGCAGTTTTCCAAGCAAGCTGCAAATAACCAGCTGCCACCAGATTGCCTTAACCCACGCAAAACTAAAACTGATTAGATCAGTAGATAAATGGTGGTTGAAAAGATCATTTCTTTGCCCTGTGTTGCAGATTTTTTCTGTTTTCAGGGAGTCAATAGGAGTATCAGAGTTTAAAGGCATTTGGAAGGAGTGAAAGGAGTAAAAGACTTGGCTCCAAACCACCAGTTCTGATAAGCAAGGACCTGCATGGTACCAAAAGCAGCCAGGTCAAGGTCACCACTGGTGACCATCCTTGGTTTAAGTGGAGCAAGAACTTTATAAATGGTTTTCATTCTTTTTCTGCTGAAAAAGAAAAACAGCTTACTTAAAAATTTAATTTTACAATCCTTTGATAAGGAGCATCAACTACAGGTCACTAATATATTTCCTGAGGAACCCGAGAATTAATTTAGACAATACTCACCACACTGGTATTAGTTACACACCAAGTCTGTACCAAGCTTTTGTTTTTTGCTGATTCATCATTAGTAGCAATTGCATTTATCACTGATTTATCAAGCTTTAAAAAAAAAAAAAAAAAAATTAAAAAAAAAGTTTTATTCCAACTTCCATCACACACTTCTATTCAACTCTACTCAAATAACTCCCTTTGGAAGCTCAGCCATGTAAAGCCTGCATGATCACCTGCAATGCTGGAGCCCAACAGGTAGGAGGGGATTATTCACAGAAAGTGGTACAATTCTATGTGCACAAATCCTGTGTCTCATTCTCCCCAAATCAGCCACCACTGCATCTCACCCTTTCTGTTTAATCAACTGCACTGACACAACTACCTAACTGTACTTACTGTCACTTTAGAAGCTGTTTGCATCCCCCCTGGCCTCCAGCTCTCCCTGTAGATGCATGAGATTATGTCCCATCATTTCATTGGCATCATCAGGTCCAGTGCTGATCTGATGGCTCTGCCAGGTTGTCTATCTGCCAATGTCTAGGCAACTGGCTACCTTCCCATCCATCCCACAAGGCTGTACTTGTCCTCACCTACCTTCCCAGTCCCCCTAGCTAGGCGTGTCATCGTTAAAGTGAAAGGTGGGGGAAAGAGAGATAGGAAATATAGAGCTGGGGCTTTATGAAATGTGGAAAAAAGAATTAATTTGCTAATGAGCTTTACCCCAAAGACACAGAAAAGGGAGTGGGAACCCTTCTCGTACTCAGAGCATTTTGATTAGCTGCAACTGAACCAAGTAAGCAGCTTTCGTGAAGTGAGAAGGAGCTTACCTCAATGATGAGCTTTGTGAAGGGGTCTGTGATAACTTTTAGTAGCTGAGGGGCATCGTCACCACTTTCAAGCTGAAAGGAGTCAACTATAACACTGGTGAGACGGTAGAGATAGCCAGTAATAACTTCAACAGGCAACAGTGCAAACACAGCAAGCCAGTTAAAGAAATCATGGATTGTTGCCCCAGCAAAGGCCCTGCAAGCATAAAGTAAAATACAGAGCTGCTTTTAATTAAACAACATATGTACAACATCAATTCGATATGAAATCATGGGGTGAAGATCATTTCAAAGTAGGAATCATTTCATTTCTGGGGTCACGTCAGAGAGCTACGTTGCTATGGAGTGCTAAATGGTCTCAGTGAGTGAAACAAGAAAAACTAGAAAAGACATAAGTCATCCTTAACATGAGGCTGCCAAGAGTACTTGTCTGAAGAAAGAAGTGGCTGTACAGCCTACATTTGTTTTGCCTCTCACCCACTTTTGGTATATTTTTAACCCTCAGCCAGGCATTGCCTCCAGGACCTGTTCTCCCTGACTCCTGGAGCAAGAGGGCTTTGCAGCCCTCTCACATGTTCTTGCAAATCATCAGTGTACAACTCCTTTCCATCTTCTCCTCCAAAGTCTGAGGAGCCACAGCTCTTCCCGCAAAGGCTTTGGCTAAGAGCATTTCATATGCCCAGTATGCAATAAATGACAAGGTACCAAAGTCTCATACCAAATTTACTGCACATCTCTAGTAAACCATGAGCTCTCTCAGTGGCAATGTCAAGTGGCAGTCTAAAAGTTGTCACTGTATACATTTGACAGCCAGACCACTTCAGTTCTTTACAGTTACTAACTCTTGCTTACTTCAACATTGAAATGTCTTTTAAAGAGTCTGGACCAAAATAAGATTAACTTCTCATACAGGTCCCCCAAAAAAGGGGGTGGTATAGTGGGAGCAGTTGAAAATTTATCCTCGTGTAAGATCCAGCTAAAAATGGGGGATTTTTACAAAACCAAAAAACTTTTAAAGGAATCCAATATGCTTTTCTTCAAGTATATGAACTATTTGTAAGCAGCATTATGCCTTGGCCATGGCCATGCATGTGACTTTCCTAACTGGAAAGGCTGAATGGCTGTAGTAGTGATAGGAAATATAGACGAAAACCTATGAAGAAGGAAGAAAAGCAACTTTTCAGATCTAGTGTTTAAGTACAATACCTTCTAAATTCATTCCTGTCCCCAGCTTGCATGAGTGCCACAATTGTGTTTGTAACTGAGGTGCCAATGTTTGCCCCCATGATGATGGGAATAGCTGATTGAACACTCAGCACTGGAAAGCAGAAAAGGAAGCACTGAATGAAGAAATCAGATCATCAGCAAGCTCTATGCCCCAACAAACATTTCTATCACTGTCGCTGAAACCTTGACTTCCCTTGATGCCCCTGGGATTAGGCATCCCATATTTGGAAAATATGGTTACTTTAATCAAGCTGCCTGGGAACAATGGCACTCCCACAGTCCTGTGATCCTTGCTGAAACTGCAGCCCATGGTTGTCCCTTTTCATCACATGTTAGAGGGCTAGAGTGAGATAAAGTCTCTTCTTTCCCAGGCGTTTTCCTACTTACTGCAGAATTTTGAAATGATGCCACAGAAACAGATGAAGTTCAGTAACTAGCTAACATGAGAAAAGTATGCAGATACTTCCAAAATTAAGGCATTCAATGCCAAGGCTTCCAATGATTTCCACTGCAGTTGTGGTCTTACTATTACTACTAGCACTAACACTACTATTGATACTACTATTAATAGTATTATTATTACTTCTTTAAGTTTTATTTTATATCAGGCCAACAGCTGTGAAAATATTTTCCTGCAGTCTCTGTTCTTACACCCAAAGCTTCTACAGCTTGAACACAGGTGGGAATGTTGGCACTCCAGACAAAATTTACGAGAGATCTCTAGGAAGATGCTGAAGCAGACTTACGTGTGGAGGACACCATGCTGACCACAATGGATGAAGATGTACTGGAGCTCTGGACCATAACAGTCACCAGAACTCCAATCACCAATCCAGCAACAGGATTAGACAGCACTGAATCATCTTTAAATATGTCCCCTGCTGCTTTACCTACAGAAAAACATATTCTCAGAGTGAGGGAAGAGCAAGGTAAAGTCCACAGAAATTATCAGAGCATTTAATTAAAGCTCTTTCAACCATTTGATTGATACATGTATAGCCATGCTTGCCAGCTAAAAAAAGGCAAGGTGATGTAGCCCAAGGATCCAAATTCAGGCCCTGAGCTGTCAGCATCTCAGTTATCAGAGAATACTTTAAATTCTCTCATGTCAGTGACTAAACAAGCTCTACTGAACTCTGCAGAGAAGCACATAAAACCACAGCCATTGGAGGAAAGACTGTAGGACAAAACCCCACACATTCATAGATTCAAATGCTATTACTTGATGTTTTTTGGTTACTGCATCAAGGATCCTGATTAATTCTGTTTCTGTAGCTTTCTGTGTTTCCAAAACCCAAAAATACATCCACAGAAGCTCACATATTTCTTTGATAACTACTCCTGAATCCGTCAGTGGAATTCAGCCCTTGGACATAGGCAAATGTAAAAAATACCTTTCAATAGTTTTCATCTTTGAAGAATTTGGGGCCATTTCAGTGCTGGATGCTTTGATCAAGAGCACAATTTCCATATTTCACCTTGCTGAAATGTCTTTCACATGGGACAGATTTATGCACAGACGTATTGTGTAAATTGTCTCTAAAGTTAATGAGAAGCTACTAAGAAATCAGGGCCAATAACCCCAACATCTGCAGCTCTTTGCAATTTGAGAAACAAAGGCCCTTTCAAACAAATGAATGTCAGCCTTCAGTCAAAGTTCTGAACATGTATCTCAACACATATGAAGGATGTACTTGAAGAGTAATAGTTGTAATTTTGTCACTCAGATGAAATTTACTGCCTCATTCATAGTTTATTCCTGATATTTTAGACATTTTCATACCTCCTACCAGTTGAAAAGCAGAGCTCAGAACATCCAGAGAACACACAAAATTGTAGAGCAATCCAAGTAGCATAATGAACTTCCCTATCCCGTAGAGTACACGAATTATTTTTCCTTTTCTATCCAGTTCTGCAAAACAAATACATTATACATAGAAGACTTTCTTGATGTATCTGCTGTTCTCTCTGGAACACTCTAGTGCACAAGCAGAGACTACAGAGTTAAAGACAGTGCTGTGACCCCAGTGTGTGATTAAACCCAAAAGAATGTGCTCAATCACATTTTAACTGCAGAAGTAGGTATTTTGTTTACCTACTTCTACCACACAAAAGCTTTTTGGTGTATGACAAAATCCTTATGAAATCTGAGACTGACCTTTACTTTTATCCAGTCATCCTACTGAGTAAAGAAAGACCAATAGGAGACTGGATGCAAAACCATATTACTGCTGGACTGTTTTCCATATATCTCCTTGTGTTTTAAGCAGCATGATTTCCAGATTCTTATTAACTGACTAAATATTCCCATTAACTCTTGGAGACAGTGAGAGCAGAAGTGATGGGGAAAAAAATGCAGGTAACCTATTTATGGAGGAATGGCTACCTGACCACTTGATCCCAGTGTCCTGCAGTTCCGGCAGAGCCCATGGGTCTTCTAATTCTTCTGGCCTTGTCTCATCTATCAAGGCTATTGTGGAAAATGCAGGTTGAATTTCCCCTTTATTTCCAAGTGAAGACACATTGCCTGATGAAATAGATAATTTTAAAAGTTAAGGAAACTTCCTTCTCTGACCAAAAACATGGTTTAATTACTTTCCACGTTTCCCAAGGAGCCTCAGTTCTTATATATCTCTATAACTCACAGGTGAGCATGTTACCTTTGTGATTTTCTCCTTCTTTCCCAGCTGTGTTCTGGTTTTGCTTGGAAGAGTCTCCAATATAATTATTGGTTTCAGGCTTTTCCACCTCAGGCCAGGGAGCCATGATCTACGGCTAAAAAATTACTGTTGATTAGAATACATGTGCAACCAAAATATTTCACTTACAATAGGGTATGTGAGAAATACGATCTAGAGTAAAGGAGATGGAAATGAAATTAAAGCAATTTGTCCCTGAACACAACTATTTATGAATTATTTCTTTATTGTTCAATCACATTTTATTTATTTGTGTACACAATTTTTTAAAAAATTACTTCCATCTCTTGTCTGTATTTTTGTAGACTTTTAACTGTCACAAAAGCAAAGATTCCTCTGTTTTCCAAACCTTAGGCATTTCTTTTCTGCCACTAATTTCAACTCCTTTCAGAAAAAAAGCCAGAGAACTGTTTAATTTTCTTTCACCTTCTGGATTTAAGTGACTGCCTTTACCAAACTGGTAATTCAATACATAGATATTAGAAAAAAGTTCTTCCTTAGTTTGGATCATGCATGCTAAACACAACGTTCTTGTTGCTTTTACTCGTTCATTCCCATGGGAGCATGGAGAGGAGAACCCTGGACAAGGTGGAGGAAGACCCCAGGGTTTATGGCTCCAGAATGATGCTGAATGCCTGGACAAGAGCATGACAGGAGAGCAGTGGCCTTTTGAGTTTGTAACTCACAGCTGATGCTTCAAATGAAGCTGAGCTAGTGTTAGGCAGATCCAGCTCATCCATCTCACTTAGGCTTTCTCTGTGAACCTCTTCTTTCCTGACCCCTTTTGAGCACATTTGACATGCACTGTAATATTAATAAATAATAACTGCAAAAACAAGACATCACACAGCCAAATCCTGCCAGCACAGGAGCAAGCACATTTGACAGACCTAGCCCAGGCACAAGAGGAGGCAGCAGCTATTCTCTGAACCAAAGCCTGGAAGAGAACTACCTATTTACTTCACCAAAGTTGGAAGCCAGAGGGAGGGACATGAAAGAGGAGGAGAGTGACCATGAAGAGATGAACCAATATATATGACAACACTTCTACCTTTCCAGGCTTGTTAATGAGCTCAGCCAGTGCACCCAAATCCTCAATGGAAAGGATGGGAGAAGTGAACCCTACCCAGAAAAACCTCACCTTCAGGTCTGTCTCTTCTACCCTCTCTGCCACACAAGTCAGTCAGTGCTGCAGGCAGAGCTGCCCCACGGCCACCAGGTCTGACACCCACACAGCTGAAATACCACTGAGAGAATTTACCTCCAATGCTCCTCATAAATAGAGCCCCAGAGCCCAACCTTCCCAAGTGTCAGTGCCAGAGCAGGTATCACACTCCCATAAACAATGTTCACCTGCAGTTAGCAGCCACTCTAAGGGAGTCTAATTAACCATTCATTTAATCATAATCCTTTATGTAGCTGATGGTGAAAATGTTTTGTCCCTGCCCTCATCAGTAAGCCACACATCCTCCTCCTTTAGCTGGGAAGGAAAGGTCACAGACAAAACCACATGTGTCTTACTGTAACAAAGGAGGGTATTGTTTTCTGACACTCTACAAAGAAAAGACTATCTCCCCTTCCACATTAGCAGGAATTTTGCAAAATGAGATTTTGCAATTCCATTAGCAAAAACTATGCTTTTGCACATTCTTTATCTGTGGCGTAAGACCTGTAGCAGCTCCCAAGATACACAAAGATCTTCGAAAAGATGAAAGGAAATCCCTCTTGCTTATTTCAACAACGGTTTCCATTTGCTTGAAGCAAATTCTCACATTTTCGCCTATGCTAAAACAACCTCCAGCCCCACCCATGCCAGAACACCTTCACCTCGTTAAACGAGTTTCATTTAGACATATTCAGCATTTAAAGAGCTATTAAAAAAATAACTGCTCCACACAAGTGCTTCTTAAGTGAAATGCAATCATGAAAATGCATTGGACAGTCAGATATGAAGTTGCACGGACAACATATTCCCAGCATGGAGAGACACAGAATATGTTGGACACCCTCAGCCCAAGAGATGCCATCAGTACTGCTACAGCTCTTCTGTTACGCTCAGTATGGAAATGAAGGATTCAACCTGCATGATTACAGTATGGAAACTGAGCTGATGCATTCACTGGAGAAACTCGACCTTGAAAACTTCAGCAGACAAACAGCCTCTATGTCTCCAAAATAAACTCTCCCCATCCAAGAATCTGGCAGGGCATTTTTCCATAATAAGCATCTCCCATGTTCCTGAGGTGCTCAGCATCCCACAGGTACGTCACATATTATTACTGGTTTTGCTGTATGTGATGAAATGCAATAGAATGAGAGTGGATCACCTCTGTGGAAGAAGTTTTTTTATAGGTATGTATGTAAAGTTATTCACATGAGCCCCTGTCAACCTCTGATTCAAGAAGGTAAACTTCAAGACTGGAGGTCTTTACAGCATTTGCCTCAAGCATTTGGGTTTGCAATTGTATTATTCTGTGTGAGTGCTATCAAGGACTGATAAAAGCAGAACCACCTAGATCTTTGAAGTGCTACCAAAGCTGTTAGCTTACTCCAGATCCCAACCCTTGTTAAGAGGAACAGCTGAGAAGATAATTTAGAGACACTTGATACTCTGTTTGCTGGAGGCTGGAGTCCTGGCCACAGCTACTTACTGTTAATTAATCGCTGTGCTACAAGGTTAATCTGCATTGTACAGTTTTCCCTTCAAAGAATTCTTCCTTGGCCCAAATACAGACATTAACATCTTGAGAAAATACTCAGAAGAAAATCTGGGTGCTGCAGAGGAGCAGGGAGTTGACAAAGCTGACTGCATTGCTCCCATGCAGCTCTGGAGACGCGGACGTCAGGTGTGGTATAAAAAACCAACATCACTGATGCAAGATATGAGTGACAATGAAAACCCTAATAGGGGTTTACTTTTGAACACCAAAGACAACTATGCTGCAAAGGAACACCTTAGAGAACAGTGACAATGCACACTGCAACACAGAGTTCAGCTAGACACACCGGTCCAGGTCCAAAAGCAGGACAGTGCACAAAATGAGGTGCTGGAGTGATGAGCTCTGCCCACCCCATGCTGGCCCAGGTGTCTCAGTGCCATGCATCTCCTTCCCACCTTGGCTGGCAGGACGTTGGCCAGGGTGTTTGCACCCAGGGTGAAGTCATGGAGCTCATGCCCTGATGTGCTTTGCCACTTTGGATATCCACCTGTGTGAAGCTGTGCTGAAATGGGAGCTAATTTCCTCCTGCAAGTGGCAGGTCACAATATGCTATGCATATTGCAAAGGTCTGAAAACTAATGCCTGCACAAACTGTAATCCAGTCCGTTTTGGTGAACCTCGTGGCAAATCCTCTCACACCATCATGTGTGCTGCTTTCCTTGTAAGTATAGTCTTTCCTTTGGAAAATGCTAGCTATGTGGCATCCTTTCTAACTTCAAAAGAAACTGAACCCTCCCCCGCCTAAGAGGGAGATAGATGGAAATCAGTGGCATTCACATTCTGAAATAAAATGTGAGAGAGAGAAAGTCAAAGCCCAAGGGACTCCGAAGCTTTTTATATCCATACCGACCCTCTCACTGCAGCATTTCAAAGAGTTAAAGTCTCTGAGGAATTAGCTGAGCAGCACTAGGTGTCACACAGTTGCCCTATATTGCATTCCTCAGTGACTCACTGGGCTGTAACAGCTTTGCCTCTTTTGCAGGGCTGCACTCTCCAGGCTTTGCAGTTTTAAATCAGAAACAGTTGTCAGTGTATTTGTTTGGCTGGACTTAACACAGGGAAAATGAACTACCACTTGCATGTGCCTGGACGATATTGTTCGTACCTCTCCACCCATGACAGCTCACTGCAAGGCCAAGCTGTGCCTGAAGTAAGAGCTACAAAGCAGAAAGCTTCAATGAAATCTCACCTCCTGGGGAACAGACCAGGTCAAACCAAGATGAAGTAAAAAGTAATGAAAAAAAGAGCAGTATTTTCACAGCTAACTGGTAATAACTGCAACAACCACCAACGTGACCATACATGCACCTACAGGTTGCTTAAGCAGCCCCGTATCAGGTTTTGGGTTCAGCCAGGCTTTTCCCCCCCTGGCCCTTCTTTCTCAGCTTGTCTACAAAAATACATCACTTCCTTATTGTTCACCATAATGCTATGGGTTTTTTTATGTTAAAAAAGGGATTTATCAGCTAATCTTCTACCCAATTTAGTAAATATGAATATTTACCACACACACTTCATAGGAGTAAATACCAAGATACAGAGCAACCCTTCATACACACAGTTTGAAGAAATACTGTCTCTTGCCCCTCAAATAATTTCCAACACAGAAACATATTATGTAGAGACAGGAAAAGAAAGGTCCTAGGCCAGCACAAATTCATTCAGTAGGTTTACATCAGCTGATAGTTTTGCCCTAGAACCTGTTCTGTGGCAGCCACAAAACTCCAGGTGCAACAGAACCAGCAACTTAAATAAACACCAGCAATGATTCAGCCTTGCTAGGAGCAAGTCTTGTCTTTGCTCTGGCACCAGCTGCTTTCTTGGGACTTTTTCTCTGAGTAAGTTAGCAGGCATTGCCAGGATGTAAAATTTCAATTCATGTAGGAGTAAAAAATAAAAAAAAAAAAAAAATCAGAAAGAGAGATGTGAAAGCTTTTAAAAAAAAAGAGCATCATGCTCAGTGTTTATTCCTATGTATCCCTGAGATTTATTGCTCACAAAGCTGAATCTAACACAGCTAAGCTGAAAAAAACCACATAAACCAAACAGTTCTCTTAGCAAAGAGAACTAATTTCTAAGCCAGTGCAGAGAGAGGATGAATTCCAAAGACGAATTTTTGCATTCACAACCATGCAAAGCACTGAATGCTGCCACCGGGGAGACAAAGTCAGGAAATATCAGTGAACTACTTGAAATATCTAGTAGGCATTTAAATAAAACAATTACTTTCTCAGAATAAAACAAGAAGAAAATTAATAACCCCCCCCAACAAGGAACTAGAACAGATCTACCCCATCCCAAAGACAAAACACGCAGTAAAGAAAAGAGAGAGGAAAGAGTAATGACATTAAAAAGACTTACTGATCTAATGGAAGAGCTGCTAATAAAAGTTACTGAGAAACCAGCTGATTTCTGCCTACTGCCACATTAGTTGAGCTAACTACATTAGACTAATGTATTCCCTTTACCTCCGTGTATCAAACCAAATTAGCATAAGAAAATGTTTCCATCAAGAATAGCCTGACACGGCGTTGTGAGGCACACAGGCTTCACACCAGATCTATGCTAACACACCAACTGACCGTATTTCCTTCCAATGTTTCATTAATCATATCCTAGACATTTTCCACTATCCAATACCACTGGTTACTAGGACTTAAAAATCTCACTTATTTTCAATCCAAACAACAGTTAAAACAGTATTTTCTTTTGCTACATGCAGTTCTTTCTGGTTTGGTTTTGTTTTGTTGTTTGGGTTTTTTTGGCAGCTGCTAACAGAATGGTTTTTTATCATATTCCACAAAAATAAACCTAGCTATCTGCAGATAAAAAAATAGCGCAGCTTGTTTTCAGAACTATTATTTTTTTATCACTTCCTTAAAATATAAATGCCATTGAAAGAGCATGAGGTGAAAATGCTAACAAGTGGATGACATTTCACATGCCACTCCACTTCCCCAGGTTAGCTCTCCGTGAGCTGCAAAAGCAGAACTCTAGATTTGCAAGCTAAAGAAGTTCAAAACAGAAGAAAAGTCAGTCTTAGTTGTTCTTACTTACCACGTCTTTATTCCCAGACAACAGAGCGAACAGATCAACTGGGCAGCCACTGAAACCTGCAATATATATAGACAGGTGTTGAGCAAAGTTTGCTTTCATCACTGCACACTAACATTCCTATTTTACAGTCCAGAGGCACTGCCTACCTGCAACTTAATGATCACAATAAAACTTTTTTTAGCAGGAGTGGGCAGCAACCAAGACTGATAAAACTACAGGCTATTTCACACTTATCACATTCTAAAAAACGTCCCATCAGCACTTAAGTACAAGTCACAAATGTGTTCATGTGAGTGCTGGGGAACGGTTTGTTCCAGCCTGAAAAAAAAATTGCTGTCCACCTGATCATTCAGTAATCTTTTTTTCCAATAATAATTTTCCAAAAAATATTTTGCAATCTCAAAAGTCTGTCAAAAGGGTGTGAAGGAGATGTAGTACTGTTATTTGTCTGTTCAGGTGCCTATTAATCTGCCTAAAGAACAGAAGTGAAGGAGAATCAGATAAAAAGCGGTGTAAGTAGGAAACACGTAAGAACTTCTTAGAACAGAGGATGGAGTTTCATTCTTATCAGTGCTCAATGTTTACGATTAAGGCAAGCTCATTAGCATTTTGGCCATGGCTCTCCTTCTAAATGAGATTTAAAGATGTAAGAACACCTTTGATAATCGCATTCAGAATGCCAGTGATGAAGATGACTAGGAGATAAATAGACATGTTATTCAATAAATGCAGAGTTATAGATTAGACAAAGCAATCACCAGCACTGCTGTTTGTTCTACTGATGAGCTTAATGGGGAGTTGGGGGGTCTGTAGTAGGCACTGTAGCTTTATTTCCTTGGAAATTTTTCTCTTTCAACAGGCAACTTATACTGAGAAAATAATCTCTAAACTAGCTGCCTAATCAGCAGATCTGCTTTGGCTGCTTTTATGCAGTCATATCTCCCAGCAGCTGAGTGACTTAGTAACTTAGTAAAATAAAACTCTTGCTTTTTGCACCCTTCAGTCCTGCAGAGACACCCAGCTTTGGAGCAGTGAGTCAGAACTCACTCTTCTCCTGTGTTGGCATCAGAAATATTTAATAAGTGGTGACCACGCAAGGCTCTGCAGCCTTACACAGCATCACATCCTGGCAGTGGAACCACCAGGCACCTCCCCTGGATGCAGTGGCTCTGCTTGTGTCAACCCCACTGCCCACACTATACTTCCCAAGAGTGGAAGCACCAGCCCTGCCTCACCCTCCACACCAGAAGTTTGCACAGGAGATAAAAAGGATGGAAAGGAAATGTTTTTTTTTTCTTCTGTGTGATGCGGAGAACCGTCCAAAAGTGGAAAGAAGCAATGGAAAATGGACCCAAGGTCTACCCTGGTGGTTCACAGGCTCAGTTTTCTTAACAGAAGTGTACATTACCATTGCATCTAAAAATAGTAGGTTTGAACTGATGTCCTACATGTAGGAAATCAGGTGAAGCTTTTAACTGGGAATCCTTGTATTTCTCTGAGCTGTGGTTTATTCTCTTCTGAGTCTCTGTTTGGGAACCCCAGCTCTGACAGTGAGAAGGTACAAGAAGTGAACATTTCAGGTACACAGTCATGGCTCAACCAGAGCGTGGTGACATCTTCCACAGCATTTTTATTCTAACACTGCTCATTGCATTTGCTAAGCACAATTCTATGCAGTGACCAAATTAATGTTTCAGAAAGGGTACAATTCTATACCAGACCTATCATAATCCCCCAAAAAAACCCTTTAGGAAAATAAAAACAGTTTCTTGTACAAAGGCAGGCAATCTACAGTCTGTCTTTGGAAGTCCAGGGTGGACCTTCTGCAGAGTCACTCTGGAAGGGTCTCCATAAGGAGCTAGCCACGAGGGATGAAGGTGGGTGTTATTGGTCCCAGAAGCCTTTCCTTCATTCAGAATCAGAGTAGAAGATGGTGAAATTCTTCCCAGGACACCAGGGCAGTCAGAGTGACAGCCCAGAGTGCTTCTCATGCATCTGGCAGAGATTCAAAAGACGATGCTGCTGCTAAGAGAGAATAACTCAATGCCCTATCATCCCCCTTTTGGGTTTACTTTGAAGGAACTGACCTAATTTTAAAAAAATATTCTTGGACAGGAAACATTTAATAAAGCAAAGCAAGCAAGCAAATTTCAAGGGTCCTGATTTTCTCTCACAAAGGTGTTGGACTCTATGATGCTATGGAATACTCTGCAGCTATTTGGAATAGCACCTGTGGTAGTCTAGCAGTTAGCAGGAGGTGCAGACATAAAAAAGTCTCAAACACAGAATCAGAAAAAAATCCTAGCATGTGCAAATTCTGTGAAAGGTGAACTCTGTCCAGTCACTGTTGTATGTTGCAAGAAGTTATAACACAGACAAGAAATATGTCTACATAACTGAGATCTGTGCTACAAGTTCCCTTTCAGATCTCCCCCACGGAAGGGATACTTGCTGGGCAAGTTTCAACCCCATCCATCTTTAAGACACAATCAACCTGTAAACCAAGTGCACCTAAGTGCACCTGATTGAAGGGAGGTAAAAGAAATGGTGATCCATTCTGCACAGGTGTCAGAGCAGCCCAAGATACATATTCACTAACAATAATACTCACATGATGAGGTTTGCTCTCTTGGTAAACACAGCTTCAAAAGGCAGCATGCATGACCACAACTCTCAGCTAACATCAGGAGACAAGTTCTCTCTCTTACAGTTTAATTTTCAGTGTTTCACAAATCCAAAGAATGCACAGCTAAACACTTACTGTGCATTCAAGACAGGGGAACCCAGAAAACAGCCACACGGCTCTTTACGGGAAAGAATTGGTAATGTTTCCATCACTTGGAAACAACATTGTCTATTTTATCTTGTTCAGAAACCCTGAACAAATCTAGTTGTCTACATTTGGGAACAGCATGAGTGTAAATCAGCCTTCCCTCTTACAGATGTGAAAAACACAAGGCCCTGATCATTAAAGAGAGAGGCCAGAGCTGGTTTCAATATGAATTACAGCCAGAACAATTATTTGGTTAAGGTCTTAGTCCCAGCCAGCTGAAAAACACTTTCCTTCTTTGCGCAATTATCTGGCAAAATTTATGCCCTGACTTTCTCTAGGGTCTGAAAAGTATTCTGCATGTAAACACTTTAGCAATGAAGTCTATTAATGAAAACACTCACTCAGATATGCTTTGTGAATATGAACTTCCACATTGGTACACAACTATTATTTATGAGGAAACAATATTTGTAGCAGACTCTGACCCTGCATTATATAAGATGCTTTGATTTTTGGAACAGAGGTAAATGCTAGAACTTTGCCACTCATTAATTAATTTATTTTCCATTGAGAAGTGTAAATTTGTCTTTGAAGGAAGTTGTTGGCTTTTGGCTATCCTGTACTTTTCTGCATTAGGTGTCTATGACTGCAATACATCCTCAGAAAAATTTTTTCCCAATATTTCTGCTATAGTTTGGTAAGAGTAAAGAAGAACTCCTAAGTCTGCTTTGACAGCAGTAAGAAAACACCTAATTTAATGTATAAAGAACCTGGATCTTATCATGAGGTTCTGTATTACAATACTGTGCATTTCATGTCACAGAAAAAATATGCAAAAAAATTAATGGAGTTAGAGTAGTTAACATACTTCCAGAGATGAGTAATGAATAAAGTCATAAAGAAACAGCATTGAACAGAGCTGATGACAGGAATGGGAGTGGGAAATAAAATGTGAAGGAGTCACAAAGAGAAAAACTACAGGAAGGGCTTCCAGACTTGAAAAGGAAAGAAAGTATTTCAGCAGAGGAAAGACAGTTTTCATGAAGGAATAATGTGACAAAAAGTTTTAGATAGAAGTGTTTGAAAGGAAAAAGGAACTCTCTTTTGGTCTTACAATAATTGAGCAGCCCCTTCACTATAGGATGAGTTTACTCTCATTACTACTATACCTCAAATGTTTTGCCAGTACAAATACAACCTTGGACAGGAGTTAAGGGGATCATTTTGTTCACATCTTCCATGATAGTCGTTTTCCATTAAAGCCACCTATTACAATGGTTTTTATTCTTCCAGGAGTATCTTATTTTAACTTCCCATTTAGCTGATGTTTTGCTGCTAAGATACAGCAGTGTCTGTTCTCAACATTTCCTGATGTAAGGAACTGCTCATCTGGCACCTGCAGTACAGGCACTGAGGGCAGTAGGTTCAGAGCAGGGAGAGCTCTGCACAGCCCTGCAACCAGGCACCAAGCACTTCTGACCCTCTCCAGGGGAGGCAAGGCCACGGGCAAAAAGTCACAGACTAAACCATGGCACCTGTGAAAAAAGAACACCAGCAGCAGCCTCAATTTGATTTCATCCAGAATGCAAAAAATGTGGGTCATACCACCTGCTTGGACAACAAAAGCCCAGATAAACTTGCAAAACTTTTCTTACCATAGCTATTCTAAACTTACATTGTTTGTCTTCAATGTGTAACTAAAAGGTTTAAGAAACGTCTGTTAAAAAAACAAAACACCCCCAAAACAAAGACCTGGTGATGCTTTAGGGTCAGAAATTTTTAATCACAAAAGAAACTCTATATTATTCCCCTCTTGCTAACCTTTCCTTACACTTTTCATAGTCTCTCCCCTGACCTTGCCCCCACACCCCTCTCCTCCCTGCTCCTGTTCACTCTCTCAGCCAATCTTATATTCCACATCCTCCCATTGCCTCCCACTTTGCACACATATTCATGAATGCAAATAGCATCTTCCCAACAAACAAGTAACAGGGAAGAGGAAGAGTCATAGTGAAGGGAAATGTGAGAGCTCTTAAATAAATAATAATATTCACACCCTTATGTAAACATTAATTTACAGATTCAAATGCTTTGGGAAAGGAGGTTAGACAAAAGACTGCTGAAAGATATTTTTATTTTAAAAAATCTGTTGTTTTTTCCTACACCATTTGTTAAGCCTTGGCTAACACTGGATATTGTGATGCTGGTAGCAGGATGAGCAATTATAATTAGTGACAGCCAGCTGAGCATGTTTACACAGAAGAGAAGCCTCATCTCACCTTTCCAACCTGTACTCTCCTCTGCGCCGGCGTCGTAGAGCCTGCTGGGCTCCCTGCACTGCCCATGGAGCAGCTGATCAGGTTCCATGGCCACAATTATTTGTCTTCTGCCCCAATGACTTCTGCCCAAAAGACAGATTTGAGAGTGGCTCAAAATGAGGGTTTTTGACAAACCAAATAGTCTCCTACAAACACGCTACTCATTCAAATGCCATATATGCACTAATTCTGTCTCTATATATATGTATATACATTCAAAAAATTATTAAATACCTCATCCATGAAACAGTTTTTGGACAACTCTAGGTGAGTTATCTAAAGGCAATCCATTGCCATAAGGTGAGAGAACAAATACCTTTTCTTTGAACTTACTTTCTGTACAACTAATTGTCCAACATGCTAATTCTGTACAGATCATTAAACTAGACCTGCCAAATTAACAGCAAAATCAAAGCATCTAGTATTTAATAAGTATCAAATAGAGTCACTTTCCTTAATGTATAGTTCATGTGCAAGTACTCATGGCTATTACCTAATACAAAGATCCTTGAATGTGTCTAGAGAAAGGCAACAAAGCTGGTGAAGGGCTGGACAGTATGTCCTGTGAGGAGCTGCTGAGGGCTCTGGGTTTGTCTGGTTTGAAGAAAAGGAGCCTGAGGGGTGACCTCATTGCTCTCTGCAGCTTCTTGAGGAGGGGAAGTGGAGAGGGAGAGCTGAACTCTTCTTCCTGAGATCCAGGAATGGGACACGTGGGAAGGGTTCAAAGCTGCACCAGGGAAGGTTTAGACTGCACACCAGGAAGCATTTCCCTACCAAGAGGGTGGTCAAACCCTGGATCAGACTTCCTAGGGAGGTGGTTGATACCTCAGGCCTGTCAATGTTTCTTTTAAACAATACCCTTAAAAACATGCTTTAACTTTTGGTCACCCCATAATTGGTCAGACAGTTAGACTAGATGATCACTGTAGATCCCTTCCAACTGAGTATAATCTCTTCTCTTTTGTTCTGTTCCATTCCTGGATAATCAGTAAAGGATCTCAAGTCAAGTCAGGTTCAAGGACAACCCTCTCTTGTATGAGCAGTACAGTAATTTTCTTACAACATTAGGAAAACTAGTCTTGCTGCATAGTTGTGAGATCTTGCAATTAGGAGTGTGCCAAACATCAGAAAAACTGTCTCCTTCTGTCACAGCGACTTCTCTCAGTGATGCCTGTGCCACATAAACTGTTTTGAACCAGTTCTGCTGTCACCTGTTAAAATGGTGGATTCTTTTGGAGGATTTTACTCTTGGAAACATGACGTTGTGCATGGTGCAGGAACCATCCCCACTCTCTTTGCAGTATAAATTGCATACAAGTCCTCACCCATAAGTCACACATGAAGAAATGCAATGCTGTTTTTCTTTAAACATAATGCTATCCCCAGGGCTTTCTATAGACTTCACGTGCCCATTTTTACATGCATGTAATGAGTGACTTCACTAGAATAAGAAGACACACCTTCTTGTAAACTATTGAAAAATAAAATCTGCTATAGACACAATTACAGTTCCTGTTGACTCAGAAGAACTTACATGTACTTAGGTAAGGCATCACATGGACCAAGGCACACAGGCAGTAGCTGCTTTTTAATTTTTTACAGTTCATCCTTTTACACAAATATTTTTGGCTTTATAAGGGGTAGTGATGGGAATAACAAGACCAATATTTGCTTGTGTAAGGGAAGACTGCAATAGACACAAGGTAAACCTGAAGAGGAACTCAAGACCGTTTCCCCTGGCTGTTCCCCTTAAAGAACAGAAAGTCATGTGTTTTTACTGCAGTTGTGACTCTTTTCAAAGAAAATCATGGAATCATAGAATGGCTTGAAATGGAAGGGACTTTAGAGATCATCCAGTTACAACCAGTCTGCCACAGTAGGGATGGAACCCATTAGATCAGGTTACTCAAAGCCCCACCCAACCTGGCCTTGAACACTGCCATGGATGGGGCATCCACAACTCCTTGGGGCAACATGTTCCAGTGCCTCACTACCCTCACAGTAAAGATTTTCTTCCTAACATCTAATATAAACCTGCCCTCTTTCAAGTTAAAGCCACTGCCCCTTGTCCTGTCTCTCTGCCTGTATAAAAAATCCCTCTCCCTCCTACTGATAAGCTCCCTTAAGTACTGGAATTTCTAACAGCTTTCATACAGGGCACACAAAGCAGAACTCAAAGTTATTGAAGGGACTTCTGAAAGTTTGGGCTCAGTAATGGCAGAAAGATGAGAGAAAAAAATCACAAAAAATATTCTCTGTCCTGTTCTTAAGCTGAATTCATGAAACAGGAATTTGAACGTTTCTTGGAAATACAGAGGGATACTTCAAGGATATCTGACTCCATCACTAACCATTTTTCCTAAAGGAAACAAATCTAAACTACAGCTGATTGATCAAGTCCAAAGAGGCGATACTACAGCAGAAACCATCTTCTTGCTGTAAAAGGTGGATGCTGTTAATTTTTAAAAGCATTATGAACAATTCTTCTGCACAGGAGAATCCAATTTTGCCTCTCCAAAAAAGATTAATTGATAAACCTCTGGCTACATATTTTTGGCAGCTCTCTAAATCCTGTTCAAACTTAAGCCCAAAGATTATGTTTATTGATGAACATGAATTTTCTGACATAGTATGATCTAATTAAACTGTTGCTTTTAAATCTTTCTAAGTATCTCTATGACTTTGGAACACAGACTTAATAATCAGTTAACACATTTTCATTAAAATTGCTGCACCATCAATAAAAATGACAATATGGCAAAACTATGACTTCCATTACTTTAAAATTAAGTGTTGCTTTGTTTAATTAACAAGCATAAATTAGCTCAGCGAGAAGACAAGAATTGCTTCTTAATTGTTCTGGAAGGTCTTTTTTTTTTTAAAACCTGAAGGTAACAAGTGTCATTTTGCATATATTAAGATTTAAAGAGGTGTCTCTGTTACAGCTGATGTGTAACTCAAGACTTAGAGTTGTAAAACTGTAACTTTATGCTAATTTCTATAAATTATGTATAGCCCATTTACAATACGTTACGTGCTGTCCTTGATCCCCATCCCACGCTCGGATTGGTCTGCTATTTATTTATCAGCTGGGTCTCCACAGGCCTAATAAAGTGTTACTGGTCACAGGAAATAAGATTTGACTTACCAGCCTTCTCCCTTCCCAGTCAAGCAAGAGTTTGCACATGCCATACCCCCCAGAGCATTTCGCTTCATTATTATGTGAGCTTGAAAAAAATCCACTGAGGTTCTTTATTGGAAAACTACTGCTGAATAAAAGAGGATGAAATATAGAACTTCTGATATTCAGAGATAGACAAAGCAACCATTTCAGAATAATTATTGTGTATGACTTTTCCATAGACTGAAGCCCTTGATCAGATTTAATTGTTCCATGCTTGCAGCTGGTTTTTTTCACTGAAACTTAGCACCAGGGATAACAACCAGGATTTTTTTTTTCAGCCCAGGTGCATTAAGGACAACAGGGCATGCTGTCCTGGGATGAAAGCATGTCTGAGGCACTCACTGTGAAGCACAGCCTGCCAAGACAAGTGGTGATAGGAATGTGGACAGGACAGAGCTGCCCACCTGTGCTCAGGGACCTGGACATGCTCCTGCTCCGACAGCAATGCTAAACACACACTCCAACAGCTACGCTGAGTCCTGGACACAACTGAGCACCAGTTTCTAGATGTGATGCCTTGGGAAACACATGGCTATTTCTCATGAATGAATCAGCAGAGGGATGAAATACAAGCCCTAGGAAATGGGAAAATAGGAACACAGCAAACTGTCAACATTTCCAGTAGAGTTTATAGTATGATTGCACACACCAAACAAGTGCACGAGGCTCGATCCTGCTCCCTCCCCTCTTACTCATAGAAGTACTCTACATAAATGTTGCTAGCAGCTGCAGTTTGTCTTTCATGTGTGTGATACATCATGATTGCCTGCAAAGCTGAGGCACTCTTTCGTAGCTGGATATTACAGAGACAAAGACAGCAAACCATCACAGGAAAGAGCAGCATGGAGAAGCAGAAATAGTCTGTACACCCCATTTAATTTGTAATAGCAAGCATGCTCTTGCACCTTTTTTTACTAACTTACTGATATTTCCTCTGGAAAGTCACTGACTCTTGTTCTTAGTCCCACTGTTTCTGGAAGGTGTAGTATTTACTATGTGGCAGATTCAACTAGTGATCTTGCATTTTGAAAACTAAAGCAAACCATAAATGACATTAAAACAAAGCCAGCATTTTCAGGAGGCATATAGAAGAGCTTCCAGCACCTTTAGTATAATCTGTAAACAAAATGCATAAGGCCAATTATGTCTGATAATAGTATAATAATATTTGATGTTTGCATAGTGCATTTCACATTAAAAGGAATGACTCTGTCACAGCATGTTGAAGATGTAAGATTAGGAGAGATGTAAATGGTTAAGAGCAATTCCTGGTGAAGGACAAGTTAATGTAGCCTGGGATAGATACCATACCAAACATGAGATACCAACACATCTCTGTTCTGCTATCTTTGTTTTAAACCTTCCAATTTCAGGTGGTCCTGGGCTAAGAATTTTTTTTTAAAGGGGAGGACAGAGAGATGCCCATTTTGAACAACCATTTCTGAGAACTGTCTCTCCTTGAAATACTTTCTTAAAAGAAGTGCTTTAGTGGCAGTTTTATCCAGGTCTGTAAGCACAGGTGGCCAATTTGAGAAAACTGAAAAACTTCCTCCTGAGTTCTTCCAAATGTCCCACCTTTTAGTCAGGTGACAGCATCATATTGCCTCTATCAGTGAAGCAGCATGCTCTGACTCCAGGTGGCCCTTGGTCATCAGGTCAGGCTGCTGTACACCGTTTTAAACAATGTCTGGGCTTGATCATCAGGTCAGGCTGCCTACAGCAGCCCATTTGAAACACCGTTTTAAACAATGTCTGGGCTTGCACAAGCTTCAAGAAAACGCTGGAAACCTTCCTGCCCTAGCCACAGCCCTTGCTGGGATGCTTGACTTTGAGCTGCACCCCCCAGACCACCATTAGGGCAGAGCATTACCTAACCAAACCTCTTCCTCCTCCTGCCACTCCCAGAGCAACCTGAGCACAGCAGCCCACAGCTCTCTGGCACTGCCAGGAGAGGGGAATTCCTAGCAGATGGGAGCAGCCACAGGGCTCCCACGGCTTCAGGGGCAGCAGGTGGCTGCTGCTCCATGGGAGGCAATAGCAACTCAGCACACCAGGGCTGCTCACCCCACGCAGCCATCCCAGTATAACATGCCAGCACCTGCAAAGGGGGACCATCCTCCAGGAACAAACTGGGCTTCACAGCTCAGTGATGAGGAAGAGCTGGAATGGCCCAGCAGGGGCACTGAGCCCCATAAACCACACATCTGACAGAGAGGCTGTGGCTGCAAGGACAGGCAAGCAGAGGGAGGGAAGGGGCACCACAGCTGAGGTGTAGGAGCTGGTCCTCACTCTCAGCCACTGGCAAATCTGTGCTGTAATGTGTTGCCACACAGAAACATGCCCCTTCTCTAATGAAGGGGTGAGATGTGCAGATCTCATTGTCCCCAAAGAGTTTACAAGAGGCCAGAAGGAATGAAAGTTCATAGGCCTGGAGGTTCAGGGTGTAACTTGCTGATGCTTTGTCTAGTCCATAGATCCTGGTGATACAGTAAAACTATTCACAGATAAGAAAATGCATAGGTTTTTTCTGTGGGCTTTGCTTTGCAGGAATTGCAAGATATGTTTGCGAGATAACGTCCATCTTATCTGTATTTTTTTCTGTTGTGAATTAGGACAGTCTGGATGCTAAGGCCTTTTCTGCCACAGTGTTAACTCCAGCAGGCAGAACAAGATTCACTAAAAGAATTTAAGTCTTGGCCTGAGATTCACAGAATCACATAGAATCACAGAATCATTCAGGTTGGAAGGGACCATGGTGAGTCATCTGGTCCAACCTCCCTGCTCAAGCAGGATCATACTAGAGCACATGGCACAGGATTGTGTCCAGACAATTCTTGATTATCTCCAGCGAAGGACACTCCAGAGAGGTCACTTGTAAAGTTATTCCTCATATTCAGGTGGAACTTCCTGTGCACTAGTTTCTGCCTTGTCTTATTGGTTGGCACCACTGGGCAGAATTTGTCTCCATCATCTTAGCATTCCCCCCCTTCAGACACTTGTATACATCAATGAGGTCCCCTCTCAGTTGTTTCTTTTCAAGGCTGAACAGGCCCAGCTCCCTCAGTCTATTCTTGTAAGAGAAATGTCCAGAGATTCAAGGAGTTAAAATGTGGCATTAGAGCTACAATAGAGTTTCTAGCATTGGAAGGTGACTCCTTCCACACCACAGAAGAGCAGGGAGATAGAACTGGCTAGGTAAGCTACTCTCCCTAGACCTATTTCTCTGCTAATGCGAACAATGGTTGACTGATAATATTTTTGACATTCACCCATTTGGTATTTTATATATGTTTAGACTGATTTCTAGGTTTTTTTTGTATAATAGTCTGAACCAACACCTACTGACTGGTATAAGTCTGTCAGATAGCTCTAAACCAGCATCACACTTCTCACACTAATACTTCTCCAGATTTAGGTATTATTTCTTTTCTGAGAATATATCCAGTTTCACAGGAGCACAGATATGGATTTCAGTGGGCCTAGAAAACAAATGCATTTTGTTCAAAACATTTGTGGGTTAACACATCCTGCCTGCACTTGACTTTCTGTTTTATCAACCTCCATATGTTCATAGTTCACACACCTATCATTTTCAGAGCCAGAAGAGGTTTCTATGGAGGATTTGTTCTGTTTTACAGTCACAAGCTTTTGAGGCTTTAGGCTTTTGAACGTAGTAAGACTTAAAATTAAAAAATCTTGCCTTAAATTCTCTTTCTTTAGGTAGCTCTTGGAAGTAAGAACTTCCTTATAGAACATGTCATCACCTCATCTGCCATTACATCATGCAATAGCATGTAAGGGCACACTATATCTAGGATTGCACGTGCAGCATGGGAACTTACTGGAAACCTTTATTCACCAAATGCAATTGCATACAATCAGTGTGTCAAAAATGCCTGAGAAACAAAACAGGGGACAGTCATTAAACAATGCTTTCTGGCCTGACAGCAGAGAAATTTTATTCAGTGTGTCATGCAGAGCACCTGGTGCAGCCTTTATATTGTGCCAAGTCACACAGCTCACACCTTTGAAAGGCACCTGCTGTTCAGGACACTGCTCACAGCCAAAGTCACAAGGAAACAGAGCTGGCTCAGGATGGCTGCTACACTTCTCACAGGTCTTCTATGCCCACCCTGAAATGAAGAGGCCAGGACAGAGGTCTTTCCTCTTCCAAGGAGGATGAAACCACTACACAACCCTTGAGTATAAAGCCAGAAAGCAGAAAATCTCACAGGAACTTTTTCCCACCTTTCCTGGGAACTTGGTCTAACCCTTGAGTATAAAGCCAGAAAGTAGAAAATCTCACAGGAACATTTTCCCACCTTTCCTGGGAACTTGGTCAGGCTTGCCAGCACAATTTGAGCCTTGTCCAATACAGAAATCACTGGGTAGGAGAACCAGTGTGGCAGATCTCAGGAACCCTGGAGAAGAAGGAAACCACTCTAAAGCCCTCCACCTTTAAGCTCTTTCAACTACCTTTGGTTTTCTTACATTTGATTTTGAATTATACATCTTGTATACTTTATTACTTACATTTTGTAGAAGGCCAGCACAGTAAACATGGGCTTGTATTCAACAATAGTGTACATACAGGTAATCAGGAACTTGGAATGGAAATTGGATGTGTCAAGACACTCATTGCAACTCAGTGAAACAACATAATACTCCAGTGTCTCACTGGTCATATATTCAGGGTTTTGTCATTTGAGCACTTCAAGAGAAATGGGAGCAGATCACTCAAGCTGTCTTTCAGAAGTATTCCCTAAAAATCCAAGGAGTCAAGAAAGGAGGTTAAAGATGGAGGTAGATGTTTCAGATCTTCAATTTATTAAGGAATAGTGGTTTGCCAAAACTCTTTGTGATCCATACATTTTATAACAACAGAACTTCTGAAGAAAAAGTTCTGGGACTGAAAATTTGAGTGTTGCTTAAAAAAGATGAAAGATTTGTGGGAAAGTTTAGTTCATGAGTAAATCCCAGTAAGGCTTGACTGTACATCCTCTTCTAACCACGACTGTTCTACGCAAACATCTATGGATGGAGTCATTTGAAGAGCAACTGCTGGGGTCAAGAGCTACTTGAGATCATTTTCACCTGAAAAGATTAGGAGTTGATAACCTGAGCAACTCCAGAGCAGAACTGGCTTTGGAGAAGAGGCAGCCATCTGGCAGGGTGTGAAGGTGTACCTCATTTAGCCAACTCACTTGCCCTTCATACAATGCAAAGTGACCAAAATTTTCAATAGTAATCAGCATATCAAATGCTGTATGTTTAACACCAAATATTGATTTTATGGTCAGTAAGACTACAAAGAAAACATTAAAAGGTTAGAAATCTAATTGGATTGTTCACCTAGTGTTCAGGAATTTATTGTCCATACTGGACATGTATCACTCTTGGCTGCAAAAAAACTGAGGATATGTGTGTAAAAGAAATTTTGCATCTCAATAATAGCAAGTCATTGTGAAGCCTTTTTTTAAAAAAACCCAAAATCATTTACAGGCAAACAAACCAGAAAGGTCATAATAAATGAAAGTTTAAAAGTTAGAATTTCAAAGAAGGCAAGGAGGATAGAAAAAAACATAATGGGTATAGCCAATAATTACAGTACCATCTGAAGAATGCAGTTAAATACAAAGTTTAGTATGCTTTAAAAGACCCAAAACAAACAGTTTCCAATTTTAATTGTTTCCTTAAACATGTCTCTTCTACTGACTCATAGGAGTAATTTGAGGACAACACTTTTAAGAGATGCTCGTATGGAAAGACCTCCCTCATGCTGTTGCTTGCCATATATTCCAGATACAAAAGCAGGCTAGAAGATAGTTCCACCTTTGAGCATTAATTCACATTAAAATTCCCCTTTCTCAACACTCTTACATCCGTGTGATTCAGATGTTTAAACCTGACTAGATCTAACAGTGAGTGTTTTAAGAATAACAAGCAATTGGCAAGAAGAGGCAAATACTTATGGATGTGATGAGTACCATGAAAAAACTTGGGCATCTGTAGAGTTTAATAGCATTACTAAAAGCTGGTATTACTAGTGATATAGGCCAACAAGAAACTACACAACCTTTCTAGTGCTGATCTTACTTTTCTCTGTCTAGAAAAAAAGCAGCTTCTCTGTAAATCCCTGATTTTTAGTTTCCAGTCAATCACAATCAGCCAGAGAGAGACTGGCTCTTCCAGAAGGTGTTCAGAAGGGAGCAACATACCACAGTACTCCTGCAAAAACAACTTTTTATCTCTCCTAATTGAAGAGACAGCCTACAAATGTGCTTATTTGAATTCTTT
>NW_008672972.1:41321-55036 GCF_000695815.1 Acanthisitta chloris
ACACTGTGACCCCTGCTGACTGATGGGTTACATCAGGACAATAGCTTTGGTATCTTTAGCTCCCAGAAGGCAGTGATAAGTATCTTTCCTGTCCACTGGACTAGGTTGAAGAACGTGATGACTTTTGACACAACAGTGGTGAGTCTTCTCCTTGGCAAGGTGGGGCTTCCTGAGCAATGGCAATGGAGTAAGAACAGAATACAGAAGAAGAAAAGCACTATGAATATTAGGGGATGATCCCTCAAGAAGAAAAAAAATGGGGAAAAAAATACCCACCATATTTCCAGTTATGATGGCCTGGCTCGACCAAAATCATAGAATTTTAGGGGTTGGAATGGACCTTACAGATCATCTAGTCCCAACCCCCTGCCTTGGGCAGGGACATCTCCCACCAGAGCAGGTTGCTCAAGGCTCATCCAGCCTGGCCTTGAACACTGCCAGGGTTGGGGCAGCCACAGCCTCCCTGGGCAACCTGGGACAGTGTCTCACCACCCTCACAGGAAAAAACTGTTTTCTACTATCTAACCTAAACCTCCCCTCCCTCAGTTTGAACTCATTATCCCTTGTCCTATCATTGCAGTTCCTAACACAGAGTCCCTCTCTGGCTCCTCTGTAGCCCCTTCAGATACTGAAAAGTTTCTATGAGGTCTCCACACAGTCTTCTCTTCTCCAGGCTGAACAGCCCCAACTTCCTCAGCCTGTCCTCATAGCCTTCAATCTGAGCCTGGTGTCTACAAAAGACCTTTACAGAGGTCTGAGATATATTTATGTGCTCTATGGAGTCAGTGCTTAGGTTTGTTGATCTACTGCCAAACCAGCTCCAGAACTGAAATAGCACAACAGCATCACCTAAGCAGTGATGCAGAGAGGACTTTGTAATTAGTCTGGGGATAGGGCCATCCTGCAGCAGCAATACTCTCCAGGTGTCCTTGTGCTGTGGCCACATTAGGGCATTGCACCACGCTGATTTCTCTTGCAGGGTTTGGCTAGAATGATGCACACTGCAAACACCAGCAGTTGTCACCAAGGTGAACAAAGATTGGATGTTGACTTTTAAATTACACAGATCAGGAACGAAACATCGTGGGATGTTTAAACATGCTCAATTCTCAGGAATTCTAATTTATGTCCAACTGTTGATTGCTCATGCTAGAGTAACCTCAACTTTGCTTCAAACATGCTAAATTCTCAGGAACTCTGATTTATGTCCAACTGTTGATTGCACATGCTAGAGTAACCTCAACTTTGCTTCTGGTGACAAACAGCATGCAAAGAACAGGGAGATTACAAGCCAACTTCACATGATTGTGAGCCAAAAAAGCACAAAAATTAGATACTTCCTTTTTAAGTAATGTTTCTTTCCCTTTTAAGTAATCAAGGGAAAATTCTCAGGAACTCTGATTTATGTCCAACTGTTGATTGCACATGCTAGAGTAACCTCAACTTTGCTTCTGGTGACAAACAGCATGCAAAGAACAGGGAGATTACAAGCCAACTTCACATGATTGTGAGCCAAAAAAGCACAAAAATTAGATACTTCCTTTTTAAGTAATGTTTCTTTCCCTTTTAAGTAATCAAGGGATTACAGTCCTATACAGTTAAGATCCAAAACCAAACCAAGCCTAAGAAATGTTCCTTGACTTCAAACAAGAGAGAGGAAGACTAGGTTTAAAATAAAGACACCCTAAGACATAAGTTTCTTGTCTAACTCCACTCTTTTCATCTTTCTGCAGTAGTGGAACTTTCCAGGGTAAAAAAAAAAAGCATAAGAGACTAAGAGTATAACAGGCTCCTGCTCACTCTAAAGGGTGGTCCAGTTTCACAAGCATAACAGACTAAGAGTATAACAGGCTCCTTCTCACTCTAAAGGGTGGTCCAGTTTCACCATTCCCACTAGCTCAAGTTTCTCAGTTGAATTTTCTATAGTTCATTTCTGCTATTTCTAAAAGAAACTAAAAGAGGTCACATCAGCTTTTAAGGAGCTATACCTCTTGCTCTGGATCCATGTGCATGTTGCAAAATTCTTTTGTGCTTGTTTTAACTACTCTCAGCATTCAATGTGCATTCTACAACAGTTTCAGTTATTCCAGAAGTAGCATTAAGATTTTAATTAGATGCTTTTACTAACCTTTGAACAGCTGCACATGTCCCAGACTCCTTGCTTGATTACATTGGTCTCCATGAACTGCCAAAACAGAGCAGATACCTCTGAAGGAGCAGAATTCAGAGGGATGGGTGATGCCACCACATCAGTGCTAAGCAGTGTCTGAACTACCAGGTCATACATGATGAGGTGCAGCATTTCTCTAATGCCACTACCTTGATTTTGGCTCCAAGTACACAGCTCTGTCCAAAGGCACTCTTCATGTATAGATACCAGCTTGGGCTGGTACTACTTCAACTTGTTTTTTGTGCCATCTTTCAGTGGCTGGTGGAGCTTGGGCTGGTACTACTTCAACTTGGTTTTTGTGCCATCTTTCAGTGGCTGGTGCAGACCTGTTCTCTGTGAATTAGAAGCACAAATTCCACAGACATATAATGAGACTGGGTTTGACATTACCAAGGGCTTCATTTTACTGTGACAAACCCTCATTTGTGGACAAAAGAGAGAAGTTACAGGCACACATGAGGAACTCTAAGATTCCACGTTTCAGGGTAGATCTTCAGTGTCCCTTATTCTCATAGCTGTTCATATGGTTGATCACCAACAGTATTCCTGTCTCTGTGTATAATTAAAATATAAAATAAAACAGTATAAACCAAGAATGTATATATAGAATAGCATGAGTTCCACTTTAAAAACAAAAAGGGAATGAAAATATATAAATAGAAGCTACCTCTGTAGGAGTAGAGGCATGGGTGGGATTGAAGGCTGTGAGATACAGCTCTCCAGACCTGTGTTGCATGGGCAGCAGGGCTCCAAAGTCACACTTGGCAACTGTGCAGTTTTCAGAGCAACTCACAGGATGCTCACAATTAGCTGCTGAGAAGCTTAACCTCTGACACTTTGGTGGTATTAAATACAGAAAATCTAGGCTCCATACATTTGCTTCTGCTTCAGCACAAAACCCCTGCAGAACCTTCCCCCTCCTGTTCTGTGGCCCTACAGCCCTGCTGTTCACTTGTTAAGCTTTTCACCAAGCACAGATAACAAATTTTCTCCATCACTCATGCTTGAAGGGCTTTGCTAAGAGCAACTTGTTTTGCTCTTGTATTTTAACCTCCATGCTAATGGCCTCATAGGCAACAAATCAGATGGAGCTGAAATACAGCTCCAGTGGAAGAGTGATGTTAATGGATCCCCCCCATTTCACTGAATGGAGAATATGAAAAAGGTGTGCCAGATTACAATTTTTTACATGAGTTCTACTTTTATTTTGCAGTATCTGAATGACCAAATGCCTCCAGCTGGGGTGGCAATGAACTGCAGATAAAGACAGACAAAGAAGCTGAGAAGCTTAGGGGCTTTTTTGGCCTCTGATAACGTCAAATGCTTCAGGCTAAGTCTCTCTTGAACATCTAACATTGCTTCATTCCTGAGGATTATCACAGAAGACAGGTTTATGATCTAATTTTAAAAAGTGTTTTGTTTGAAAAGCTTGTTAGCCTTTCAGATAAAGTCAGCCTAGCTACAAATCTCTCTATCAAAGTTTTATTTGATTGCAAATAAAAAGGCCAAGCAAGTGCCAGCCAAACATGAAGACTTGCATACTCAGGGTTCTCTCTGTTTTCTTTGGCTTTAAAGTTATGATTATTCATTAATATTTTTAGCACCATATTAAAGAAACAAGCAGCATCACATTCCTACAATGAAAGGAAAGCCAAACAGACAGTACAGCATCCCAGCCTAGTTCTAGGCAGAATATGTACTACGGAAAGAGTAAGTCCAAGTAAATGAATAACAATTCCTGTGAAGTTTGCAGGTACTGTGCCTTGACCAGCCAAGGCATAGAATAGGCCTCAACTCTCTTAATTCCTGGGACAGTGATCCAAAGGTGTGGCTTCTCCATCAGCAACACCAGCTCACCACCCACTGACTTCTCAGGGAAGAGCTGAGGCTTCCTCCTTTGCAACCAAAAAGAAAACGATATCCAGAGAGAAGGCTCTGGATAAAGCAGCCTGTGTAAGAAATTCCTTTGGGAACAACAAACAAAAGCCAGGTTTTAAAGCTGTGGAACACAGAACTGCAGGTATTTGCAGCGCTGATCAATTAAGCACCACATGTTCAGGATGTCTCAAGAGTAAGTCTTATTTTGGAAAATTGAGAAAGTTGAGTGAGTACAAACCAATGAGCATTGGTTTGCATAGCACACATTGCTGGTAAGAGGGACAAGTGAAGGGCTGCAGTTTCGTGTCCTCACTCACAGTAAACAGCCCCTTTCTCACTTCAGAGGCTTATAATGTCACCAGAGATGCACTGAAAGATGACATTATTCCTACCAAAGCCAGCAAATCAATATTGTTGCCATGGAGCCAATGCAGTCCCTTTGCCTAACAATGGATTTCTGTGAATCCACAGGTCACAACCAATCTTTTTTTTTTTTTTACTGTATTTGCTTTTTGAATCTTTGTTCTTTACAGATAGTATTCACATAAATAAGTCAAAAGCTTGCTCAGTCATGATAAGTGCCAGGTTATGCACAGATGCCCCAGAGACACAAAGGGTGTGAAAGGTGCCTCTCCTGCTCCAGGTAGGAGAGTGGTGGGGCTGGAAACCCATGGGTGCTGCAGTTCTGCACCCACCAGCACAGCCTGGAGCAGGTACACAGCCTCCACTGCACAGCACCTGCCAAGGACCATGCACCTCCAGAAGGTGCAGTGGGAGAGACCAAGAACCCCCACCACCTGCAGTGGAGCAGCCATCCACTTGAATCCCTGTGATGGGTGAGCAGGAGAGTCTCACCCTGGTGCCAGTGTTGCAGGCTCAGGTTTGTGAAAGGTTGGCTATCCCAGGAACAGGAGTTCTCAAACTCGTTTCTGTTATGTCTACACTTACTAAACAAAAAGTATTGGGCCACACCCTACCTCATGCTAGGTGACATTTGGGTGTAATGCAAGGTTTAATTTCAGGAGACCTGTCTTGCCAAAGTTTGCAATGACCTCAGCCCACGTGCTGCATTTCCACCTTCCTTCTGCTTGGTTATGTTGCTTTCCTCTCCCTTCTCTGCCAACCTTCTCCTTTTTCTTTTAATTCTCTTACAGTTCTCATAAAAGGTGTTTGACTTTCAAAGTCCTTTGTGACTCTCCTCCACTTTCTGTTAGCATCCTACAGGTCTTTGCCCTTGGTTTCTTTCTCTCCACCTTCAAGAATTCCTCCTAGAATCTCAAGAGCAAACAAATTATAGCTACAATTTTCATACTACTGAAATGATAAGGGTAAGGAAAGTATGATGATTTTTTTTTCAAGTTAGGCTCTCTCTCTCTCTTGTGTTCAAGAACTGCTACTATGTTTCAAAGAGTGTTTTTGTATGCGACTTCCCTAAAATTTCATCTACAATATAAAAATATTAACCAGCTCAGAGCTATTACAGAGCTGAATTCATTAATTTTCAGTCTTACAACAAGCACTTAAATTTCATAGAATCATAGAATACCTCAAGTTGGAAAGGACCCATAAGGATCATCAAGGTCAACTCCAAAACCCTGGGGAAAAACATGACCTGATAGCATATTATTTAAGAAATGATATGCTGTATAACAGACTTACAAGAAAACAAGCAGCAGCATAACTTTAACACGTGGCTGTATTTTGACTCAACAGTTCTGGCTAGAAGCATTTTATGTTTTCAGACAATCCCTTGAGAAGAACACTCAGAGGTTACCTACAGAGGTAGCTGTCATGTGCCATGCTTTGAGTGTTATGAGCATGGAAACAAGAAGCTATTCCCACTGTGAGACAAATCTTGGCCCTTCTGAAACAAGTGCCAAAATCTCTACTGACCAGTCCAGCCAAACTTTCATCATCATGTTTAAACCAAATGCATTGATTATCTAACAGTGAGGAGTTGCAGCCATAATTGGTCATCAGGGTTGGCTAGATAAGGAGATTAGGGTTTAGAAATTGATGAATTGTCTAGGATGAGCAAGAAGGGAGACAAATCTGAGCAAGAGTACTGGTAAGGCTGGTAAGGAGTGTGAGACAGAGATAGGAAACAGGAAAACTGTGAATGGAGAGGGAGAGTGGGATAAGAAATTACGCTTGAGAGGGAAGGGGCAGTTTTTTCACAGTTCCTATCCAGACTGCAGTAGGAACAAGCTAAACAAACAAAATGGTAAAAAGATATTGGGGCACTGATGGGAGACAAAAAAGGGCACCCCAGAAAGAAGGATGATGTCCAAGGAGGGGGAGGGTTTACAGGTAGGAAGCTCAAAGAGCTTGGGGAGTGATTTCCATACCGAGCTCAGAGGGACATCTGGGACTGGTTGGAGGAGACTGCTAGAAGATTCCTAAAGAGAGCAGAGGAGATGACAAAGCAATCAGGGTGCACAAGGGATAGGGCTAGGTCAGGCTCAGATTGGAGAGTGAACATGACCAGCTTGGGAAGAGGGAGGAGATGAAGGAACAGTTGAGTCTGTGCCACCAAGTACATAGTTTGCTTCATCCCCTGGGATACAATCCAGCACTTAGGAGCCTTTTCAGCCCCATATCCAAACTACAGTGCTACTTCCTATTTTAAACAGCAGCACACTTGATTTGAATAGGAGTGCCAGCAGGGATGAGAGTTAATATGTCATCAACCACTTACTAGCCCAGAAGCAGTTCCAAGAAAGTTGTATTGTTTTGTATACCCCTTTCTGATATTTGAGTTCTAGGGGTGGATTTTAATCTAAGTATCTATTATACCATATCCTCCAGATCCAGATGCCTCTTAAACACCTCCAGGGATGGTAACTCCACCACCTCCCTGGGCAATCTATTCCAGTGCCTGATCACCCTAACAGGGAAAAATTTTCTAACATCTACTCTGAAACTCCCCTGTCTCAGCTGACGACCATTCCCTCTAGTCCTGCAGGCATGGCAGGAGAGACCATCCCCCATCTCTTTTCAACCTGTTTCAGGTAGTTGTAGAGAATGATGAGATCATCCTTGAGCTGCCTCTTCTCAAGGCTAAACAAACCTAACTCCCTCAGCTGTTCCTCACATGACATGTGTTCTAGACCTTCTCCATTTGCAGGAAAAAAATACTCAATTGCATTTAGGAAAGAAAAAATAATAATTTTTAAGACCACACAATAATAATTTGAGGACCCAGTTTTCCTGTTATTCTTGGGATATGCAGCTTATATCTGGTAGGTAAATAGGGACAGTGTTCACAACAAAATGATTCATTTTTTGGATGTGAATCGAATTCTTCTTGCTACACATATGCTCACATACACGTGTCCAAGTACTCTTTGCAGAGGACAGCTTGATAGCTGCATGTCCAGACTGTTATCTTTCAGGAAGGACAAAACCAAACTGAACCTACAGCAACCATGAAAAAGTATTTACTTACTCATCTGCACTGGTATGGTTTTCCTAAAACCAGATGAGGATAATGCAGTCTCCTCACAGAAGGCATTCACTCTTTCAGGATACCCTGTACAATCACAAGTTGTATTTCCTTCCTTATCTCCATGGACTTTCCTGCCCCTCCCCAATGTAACCCAATATTTAGAACTCCTTTCCATATACAAAGGCCCTCAGGTGGTGGCTTAGGATTTCCCTCAGAGCAACAGGGAGTCCTCTCCTGTCTGGCCCTTGCAGGAGAGGCATTTGGTTTTGGCCCAGCTCAGCACTGTCCTTAGTGTTGTGATCTAAAACTGCCTCTGGTCTTGCATTTCCCACGCTCACCTGACCATGGCCCTCTCACAGGGGTGTCTGAATACACTCCTTTTTTGGTCTTTCTCCAGATTTGCAGCCTCTAAAGTTCGTTGATATCACCTCAAGAGTCCTTGTCACATATGGTGCCAAATTTTCTAGACAAAACAAAACAAAGAGCTCATTTAGGAAGATTTCAGGTGATGCTAGGAGACTACAAGAAGTATCAGGAGTGTGGAACACAACACAGCTGATATTTAGCTGGATACCTTCCAAGATGCTTTTGCCTCCCTTACCTGAGAGTTCCCAGACATACCCCATTAGCTGAAGCCAGGAACACAAGTTTTACAGCACCAATGTGTCAGCAGGATGTGTGCCAAGTTGTGAAATTTTCTAAGGCAAGTTAGAGGAAGAGGGAAGGTTGAGTTCCATCTTCCCCTCCCTCCATCAATTTTACAATTAGCATTAGAATTGCAGTTTTCATTTAGTACCATCTTCTCAGTATAAATGGCCTTAATATTGAGAAAGCTTCTTGATGACTATTTCTGTGTCACCTTTCAGGGTTTCCTTACTGTGTTCGAGGATAACATTTCAAAAATAAGTTGCTAGCTTTGCTTTGTGAGCAGGAAGAAACTCACTAGAAGACACCTTGTCTCTGCTTTATGATCATTAAGTGGTGCTTACACCTTGTCATCACATCGATTTACCTGGACTGAATGCTGACCTCATGCAGAGGATATTACTGGACTTAGCTTCTCTTCTGGGGTCTGATCTTCTCATTTAATGACAACGATTCTGATATCCTAGACATATGTCTTCATCCTACACCATTTGCTCCTTTCACAGCAGTTACAGGTTCAAAACATCAATAACATATTCTGTGATTTTTTTTTTCCCCCCATGTTTAACCATGTTGTGGTGTTTGGGGCTCCATATTCAAGAGTACACAGGTTATGTTTATCAGTCACAGGAGGGAGGAAGTGTTTGCATTTGCTGAAGCACACACAGTAAGCTGCACAAACAGGTGGAAGGGATGCAGTGCTCACTGGCATGATGAAGATTGGTTTGTACCTCTATAAAATGAACTACTTCTCCAACACAGCTAACGTTACTGTCCTGCACATGGTGTGTTTCTGCTCACCTTGTACTTTGTGTTGGCACTTCATGGATGTTGCAGAGCTCAAGAGCTTTAATATGAACAGTTACATGTTCTGAGGAAGCATCAGGAATTGAGGATACATTTTGCAACTTACTGTCTTCAGACTCCTCTGGAGAAGAGTTGTCCTCCACCTCTTCCTCCAGGACCACTTAAAGAAGATGAATCAACTCATAACTTGACACACCTAATTATTATACACTGCTAATATTCAAAGATGCTGTCAGATAAAGAAGAGGGTGTAGTCTCCATGCAAACCTGCTTTCCTGATCTCAAATCAAAAGTCTTCCTTTAACTAGTCATCTAATTAATTTAGGTCCAAATGAAGCTTACAGGAAAAAGCAAATCCAGATGAGGCATCATAAGTGAGCAATTACAAGTCATAATTACTGGGTATTTTCAAAGCAAGCCTTACAACGAGGCTGACATCCCCTGTTGTTTCTATCAGGAAAGAAAAAGCTTCTTCAATCACCTTATTTTGACTATATGTATATAGAAGATGACTAAATTAATAAATACAGTAACCTAAAAAATTCAGAAATCAATTCAAAGAGATTTTGAAACTATTTAAACCAGCTAAAGCTATTAGAGTGGTGGGCAATCACATTCTTCCCTTTGAAACAGTTCTGGCAATTAACCTGTATTTCCTGGTTTCCTGATTATAGAAAGGCTGTTCATATTTTTAATTTAGGAACTTCTAACAGAGGGAATCATCAATCCACCCCAAACACCACATTTCAGCACAGTCAGAGATTTGTAGTGCAGAAGTAAAGATTTTAAAACCAATATTCAGTTGTGTTCTGGTACCAAGCGATGGGTGTCTAACCAATATTTCGTTGCAAGTTTCCCATTTGCTTTGGTCCAAACTACCTTTCAGCATACACTGTCAGCTAATCTTGATGAGTCCAGCATTATTTTCTCAATCTTTCTTTTTTTGGAGGGGCTGCAAAGAGATGCAGCTGAAGATTGCTACAGCAGCAACATAAAGTGAATGAAATAAGAAGAAAGAAAGAGCTGCAGCATAGGATTTCTGCAACAGGAAAATTGCCTTGTATCTCTTTCTTTGCACCTGACTAGTGCTTATCTCCAAGGCAGCACTGCACACACAGACTATGCAAACACAGCAATCCCTCTGTAAAAAATTAGCAGACCTCATGCCATGGCTTAGAAGGCAAATCCCTGTGCAAGGGAAAGAAAGGAAAGAAGTAGGGTCTCTGTTCTCATCTCTGGACTCCCACAGCCCATCATCTGTGCTAGCACATAGCACACTGCCTTTCTTCAAGTTCTTTCAGACATTTTCTAAAAAGCATCTTGAGACAGCAACCAAACAATGGGATCAGACCCAAATTCAGGGAATATGATGCTAATGAAATATTAACAACTCTGCTATTTCATCTGAATCCATGTAGAAGTAAAATCATTCTCCCCACCTGGTCTGGTTAATTCAGACAAGCCCCACTATCAGATAGAGCAATATTTGAGTGAAGTAGATACTACAATGTCCTCAGAAGAATGTCATTAACCTCTTTCAAAGCATGAGACAAATAAGTTTTTAGAGGGCAGTAATATTCTGGGGTTTTTCAACCAATCTCTTGCTGTAACAAACTTTCAGAAACTGAAGAAGTACTTCTCTTCCTTAAAACAACTCTGCTTTTTTTTCCCCAGCTCTATCTGTTGGTCTGATAAATGATAAAAGCCACAGCATTTCAGACTGCACAAATGTACAGATTTAAATAGGCCAGATGAAGTTCCTAGTGAGCAAAGTGCATTTCCCCAAAACACTTTGATGATGAACTGCAAATGGTCACAGCATGGGACAAGATGAGTGACACTGGCTGACCTACACCCTTGTGTCAGAAGATTCCCAAACACGACAATTAGGACAACAGAGAAAGCCTAACGAGGCCTCTGGCAGGTCATTAGGCAGAAGACAGTGGCATTTGAAGTGTGCATCTGATAGCAAGAAAAACATTGCTTGAAGGCTCCCAGAAATAAATGTTTACTTAAGACGAAGACAAACAGGAATTCAATAGCAGCTTTTACAGTTAGAGAACAATGAATCCTGGAAATATTTTCCACTCATTTAGCTTAAAAACAAATCTACCTAATCTGTGTTCTCATTTTCTGCGTTTGCTCACTGTTCTCATTATTGCAAACAATTTGAATAGGTGGAATATTCTTAGGAACTGACTCTTAAGCATTTACTACAACGACATCACTTTGAATGCAGGGTAGTAAATAGACACACAATGCAGTTTGAACAAGCGTAACCTAAACAAACAGAAAAAAGGAAAAGCAATTCTGTGCAGCCAAAAATACCTAAATATTAAAAGCAATGGGCAGAGCTGGCTTCTTGAGACCTATATTCACTCCAGTCACATGCTCCCCCAGCTCCTAGTCTCCCCAGCAAAATAGGAAACCCACAGAATGTTTCTGAAATCAGACCCCAGCAATACAGAAAACCCACAGAATGTTTCTGAAATCAGATTTCACAATATAATTCCTCTTCTCCTCACCCCTTCTGTTTCATATAAGAAAGTGGATCTCCAGCTTCGTCTTAAACAACTTAAATTACTCAAAGAGAAAAATGCTTCTGCCTTTCTTCTCCAGTTGGGCTCTAAGGCTCTTAACCATCCCAGATCTAACCATTCCTTACAGAAAACCCACAGAATGTTTCTGAAATCAGATTTCACAATATAATTCCTCTTCTCCTCACCCCTTCTGTTTCATATAAGAAAGTGGATCTCCAGCTTCGTCTTAAACAACTTAAATTACTCAAAGAGAAAAATGCTTCTGCCTTTCTTCTCCAGTTGGGCTCTAAGGCTCTTAACCATCCCAGATCTAACCATTCCTAGCTGGGAATTCCTACTGCAGGACCAGCCAAGATGGCATGGTAATAATCCTGTAGTATTACTTTACAAATCAGAAATGGAAAAGTGCAGGTTTAATACATGGTAATAATCCTGTAGTATCACATCACAAATCATCAGAAATGGAAAAGTGCAGGTTTAATCAGAAATCTTAAGTCAGAAATATTGCCTTCATCTGAAAGAGAAATGACCTAAAGTAGAAAGGACAGTATCAAAAGCCTTCCATGGTTTCTGTCCCCTGGCACAAAGGTGAAGTTTGGCTCTAGGAAAGTAATGAATGGGCCAAACATCTGGACCTTTAAAATAATTGCTGTGTGTATGTACTAAAACATGCCAATTATCCAGCAGTCAGGAAGTAGTCACCAAACTTCTGAGGCTTTCTGCCTACACAGACCCTCCCTTTCCCCTCAAGGTACTTTGTCCATTTCTGTGTGTTTTATAGATGTTAGGTAACTGCTGCTCCAAAGGGACTGACAAGTATCTAGAAAGCCTTGATGAATGACCACTCTGCATAGACAGACCAACCCTACACTGTGCACACAGCCACTGCAAGCAGGTTGAGAGCCAGCAATTTTTATCCAGTCAAAATAAAAATCAAGCCTCTCACCAAAATCTACACCAGTCTGTTGTGAGGATGCACCAAGTCCATATAATATTTCAGATGTGTTCATAACAATAGCAGCATGTCCCCAAATGCTTCAGTTGTGTTCTCAGGAAACCTCTCCTGACTGAAGCTCAGATGCTCAGTGGTGCTTTCCTGGTATGCAGAACCTCTCACAGCCACATGAACCATCCAGTTAGTCCTGGTGAACCCAGGAATAACTAGAACTAATGTAGATTTCTATAATCCAACAAAACTTGAACATTTTTTTTCTGCGTATGCTCTCTGTGCTCATGAGAATTATATTAAAAAGAAGGTTGGGGTTGCTCTTTTACCAAAACCAATTCTACTTGATAGTGCTTATCTCCAAGGCAGCACTACACACACAGACTATGCAAACACAGCAATCCCTCTGTAAAAAATTAGCAGACCTCATGCCATGGCTTAGAAGGCAAATCCCTGTGCAAGGGAAAGAAAGGAAAGAAGTAGGGTCTCTGTTCTCATCTCTGGACTCCCACAGCCCATCATCTGTGCTAGCACACAGCACACTGCTTTTCTTCAAGTTCTTTCAGGCATCTTCTAAAAAGACAAGATGATAGACAGATAGACAGATAGATAGATAGATAGATAATAGATATGAAGACTTGACAACTAAATGAGCTGCTGTAAGTTGAGGTAGGGTGTGACTTTCCAGCACACACCAAGCATTTCACAAAAGGTGCCCTTGAGCCTGCCCTCATCACACTGTGCCATGGTGTGCATGGACACTCACTAGCCAGTAGCTCATTTTTATAAATCCAAACACTTTCACTGCTATGCCATATCTTGTTTGCGGATCCATACACACTGGTCCAGATTTTTGAAGGAACCTAATTATTTAACTTGCCCTTTAGGCATCTAATGGGTTGGCACAAAGTGAGACTATGTTAAGTCACTGCTTATACTACAAGGGTGACTGTCTAGATTTTCTTTTTTAATTAATTGATACAGCACAAGACTTTTTAAAGCACAGCCTTACCTGCCTCTGTGAATCTTTTGAGAAACCCAGAGCCAAGCTAATAACAGATGGCCTTATTAGCACACAGAAACAGTACTGGGCAGGTAGTGCGAGGCACCAACAAGGTATGGTTTATTTTAATCCACATTTTTCCAGATAGATAAGAAACTTCAGCTAGATTTTTTAAAAACAGGCATTACATACTTGGCATTGCATTAGTATAATCAGTATTTGTCTATCTTGCTTTGAAAATAAACCTTTCATTATGTCCAGACATGATTTACAGCTAC
>NW_008672972.1:55053-62411 GCF_000695815.1 Acanthisitta chloris
TATAAGACAAATTCTTTCTTATGTCCATATCTGATTTACAGTTTATTTCATTCAAATAAAAACGTATGACGCAGATTTCCATTTGCACTCTGCCAGGAACTTCTATTTTTAGAAGTAGGGCATTTGTCTGCATATGTTTGCTAACATACAGACAATATAGATATTTTGTGAGCTAAAAGAGCAGCAAAACAAAACAACTATTTCAGTACTTTCCTTTTCCCCAAGTGACAAAACCGAGTTTAGTTTTTCAATAAAAGTATTTGGTACATATTTGATACATACAAATTTTTTTCTTTTCCCTTCCCTATCTCAGTATCAAGTCAAGCAATATTTTCCTGATTAGAAAAACAGTTTTTCTGTTTGTCTTTGTGATGGTCTGTGGTTTATACTTTATGGAATAATGACAACTTCAAAACCAAGAATACATAATGCAAGAGGAATATGCATTTACAACTCCTCCTGTAATTCAAAGTGTGGAAACACAGATGTGCTGGTTTTGGCTGGGGTAGAGTTAACTTTCTTAACAGTGGCTAGTGCAGGGCTATGTTTAGGATTTGTGCAGAACACAGAGTTGATAATGCAGAGATGTTTTTGTTGTTGCTGAGCAGAGCTCATGCAGAGTCAAGGCCTTTGCTGCTTTCTGTACTGCTATGCTGGTAAGGAAGTTGGGGGTGCATGGGAGATTGGGAGGAGACACAGCTGGGACAGGTGACCCAAACTGACCCAAGGGATATTCCACACCATAGGACATCATGCTCAGTATATAAGGTGGGAGGAAGAAGGAAGAAGGTGGGACAGATTTGGAGTGACAGTGTTTGTCCCCCCAAGTAACTGTTAAGCATGATGGGCCCTGCTCTCCTGGAGATTGTTGAACACCTCCTGCCCAGAGGAAGCAATGAACTAATTCACTTTTTGACTTTGTTTGCATGTGCAGATTTTGCTTTCCCTATTCAACTGTCTTTATCTCAACCCACAAGTTTTCGAGCCTGTACCCTTCTGATCCTCTCCCCCATCCTGCTGGTGGGGGAGTGAGCGAGTGGCTGCTGGAGTTAAACCACAACAGCAGACAAAAAGGACTTTGTTTAGCAATTTCATTCTCCAGAAGGCCTCTGCAGCACGAGTAATGTCAGAGTTCAGTGATGAGCATGCAACTCAAACGCTGTGCTTCACAGATCTGTAACATTCCTTGCTGCAAGCTTCTGGGAAAGAATCAACTCCTTCTGGTAAGTTTTTCTTCTATTAGGTAAATGATTTTAAGTTATTCAAAACTATGAATATTTGTCCAAATGTTTACATGACCGACCAAATGTTAGGTAAATTCCATCCAAACAATGAAGCAACTTCCAGTAATGTTCAACAAAAATAGTGCCTCCCTTACATATTTGCTCCAGTAAATGTCAAAAGCGATCCCATAATCAGGAATTACATTGGCAAATGAAAGAGACTGTGAGGGTGGCAGCATTTGGAACAAAAACTGTTTCACAATAACATAGATAACGTCTGTGTAGGGAGGGAGACTTTGTACTCACTTTCTTTTCCCGGGGATGTTCTCACTTATCTCTTCTTCTTAATGCTTCCAAATTATTTCCTGCTTTAACAAAACAAAACTATATTTAGATAATATCTCAACTCTGGAAAAACATTTTAAAATAACACTTGGAAAGCCTACAAGAATAAAAAAGCCTTTCCTGCTCCTCCATTTTCTACAGAACTAGTGAACAAAGTTGAAACAAGAGTGTCACCTGTGCAGCTTACAAAGTAAGTTTATCTTACTTTGTAAGATAAAAAAAATAAAAATCAGAAGATTTTTTTTAAGTCAGTGCCTGAAATTTTTGCTGGCTACCTGTGATTAATACATTTCCTCACATCTCGAAACAGGCCTCCAGCTATCATGGAGCTACAGCACCTTACATCAGCCTCCCATTTTCTGAGGGCTTTTAAATACGTAGGAGGAGTACTGAGAATTTAAATGAATGAAAGGTCTTGCTTCTACAAAATAAACAAACAAAAAAGAAATCACAGACCATGACTTAAACCATTAAGAATCATGATATGTGGTACTTAGGAACAGTATGAAGTTCATTACTCTGGGGGTGGTGAGGCACTGGAACAGGTTACCCAGCTAAATTGTGGATCCCCATCCCTGAAAGTGTTCAAGGCCAGGTTGGATGGGACATTAAGCAACTTGGTCTAGTGGGAGATGTCCCTGCCCACAGCAAGGGAGTTGGAACTAGATGATCTTTAAGGTTCCTTCCAACCCAAACCGTTCTGTGATTCTATGATTATTGTAAATAACTACCCAACCCAAACTGTGATTCTATGATTATTGTAAATAACTACAAAGATTGCTGTAGGATTAAATAAGATTAAGATACATACAGTGGAAGCAGTTTCCAAAGATCTGACAGACAACACCAAAGCAGTGCTCTGATTGCAGAAACCAGTACAGGATTTTCACCACTGCTGGTTCCCTCTACACAGAACCCAGGCCCTTGTGGAAGACCAATCCCAACCTCATATTAAGAATTGTAAATAACTACAAAGATTGCTGTAGGATTAAATAAGATTAAGATACATACAGTGGAAGCAGTTTCCAAAGATCTGACAGACAACACCAAAGCAGTGCTCTGATTGCAGAAACCAGTACAGGATTTTCACCACTGCTGGTTCCCTCTACACAGAACCCAGGCCCTTGTGGAAGACCAATCCCAACCTCATATTAAGAGTTGGTTTGAGAAGCAGACTGGCACTGCAGAAAATCTGCTATATCAAAGCAGCAGTTGGAAGAATTAAAGACAAGGAAGGTAATGTGTGGCCTGATCCATGACATGCCACAATTGTTTCTCATCCTGCAAAACTGATAGTCCTATTTCCTGATCTCAATGTATTGCAGAGTGGTGGCATTTTCAGACAATGCACAACACTAGTAACTCAAACTGTTATTTGGCAAGGAGATTGGTAAAACAAAACTCTCTCTTGGGAGAGGGAGCTCCAGGAAACAATCTCAATAGACACCACTTCCCAGTGCTGACACCTTAAGTGACATAATACTATGATGAAGCTTTATTTTACTGCCAAGCCTGACATCCTCTTGAGAATCTAAGTTGAGCAAAGAGGTTTCCTTCCCTGCATGTTTACTACTACTCTTCAAGCACAGCAGCAAAGTTCTTGTGAGCAAAGTCACCTGGATCAGTCTATGCTGGATAAAAAAATGGTATAAGCAATACTGACTTTGCAATAGATAAGCTAAGGAACAGTCAAAAAATCCATTCCAGAAGTGATGCTAACAAACAAGAAGGCAATAAATGAAGAGCTCAGAAAAATAATATAGCTACCAAGGTGAAGATACATCCAGCCTTCAGTGAGGACTCAGAGGAAAATGCTATCCCCTTAAAATACCAATGCTGTAGCACCTAGAAGTCTCTTGTTCAACTCCTGCCTCAGTCCAGCCATACATTATTTATGAGATAGTCACAGCAGTTTGCTATAAAACGTCCCCCAAATACCCTTCAAGGTATTGTTATAGCTTTGAACTTCCTCACCTCCCTTATAGCAGATTTGATAATGAAGTAATGAAACTATGGGATAAAACACACATGCTATAAATCCATAAACCTAGATCACAAACTTTAATGGCCAATAAAAAGTGGTTTGGGTTCATAAAAGAAGCGAAACCAGAAAACAAAAAATGACACATTAAAAAACCCCTCCCCTCCAACATTCACAGAACAGCTCCATAAAGTTAGATTGTTCTCATTCGCCTCATTTGCTGGAAGGTGTCCCTGTCCATGGCAGGGGTTTGCTGGAAGGTATCCCTGTCCATGGCAGGGGAGTTGGAACTAGAGGATGTTTGAGATCTCTACAAACCAAAATCATTCTGTGATTCTGTACTTCAAGCACCCTAAGATGTTCAAAACCACATGACATCGAAATGTAAGAAAAAATACTGCCATAACTGGTAATGCTCAAATCAGGGCATGAATTTGGACCTTGCAGAACACCCATGAAGTGTTGATTTTAAAAAAATCAGGCCAATTTGGTCTGGATTTGCCTGTTTTCCTTGGAGTCCTTCAGAAGGGAGGCAAGAACAGTTTCCACATTTAAACCTTTCTCTGAAGCAATCTCAATGACTTGTTTTAAAATATCATCTCTTGAATGCAAACTTTGGTTATCTCCCCAAAGTGTGCAGAAAGAGAAGTATGTGTCCAGTCTCAAGTTGTTAAGGGATCCCAGACTGAGAGAGAATTGAGAACACCAAAACCAGGTTTCTGTGAAAAGCAGGGGCCACTTGATTCACTAGGAGTGACCTGCAGCTCCTCATATGGACAAAATATTACACTCAGGAATAGCCTGAGGATAGAAGAGCTCCCTTGTGAGTTCAGGCTGTCACTCCACAGCTTTGGAGCTGCAGGGCAGAGCACAGCAGTTCAGCAGCAGTCACAAAGTCCCACCCATAAACCAGGGCTTAGCACCACACTGCACATGGTGAACAACAGCCAGACAAGAGAAACACTGACTGAAGGATACAAGCTGTTCCACTAAAATAGACTTCACCTTGCACAACTTGAACATGACCTAACAAGCAAGCAGTGCCACTTCCAGCAGGATCTGACTGCACTGAGAACTATTCTTTCCATCTACAATACTCCTTGTATATTCTCTGTCTAACAGAAAGGGGATGCCAACACAGCAAACTGAATTAACTCTGCTGGTGTTTTACCCAAAGTGGCTCACTGCAGATTGGACAATCCCACTCTAGGAAGTCAAAATCAACTCAGATCCCAAATTCAATGCAACAATAACTGAGTGTGCTGCTGTCATGGATACATACACATTAGTCTGAGAGACATTATGGAATAAAAAGTAGTACAATCTCTCATGCAAGCAGAAAAACTAAAAGGGAAGTTTGGGTCAGTTACAGAACCTTAAATCTGAAAGTCTCTAGTTGTGACAGAAAAATAAAAACTAGTCAATAAACATTGTGGGAAAATGGAAGGTATAAATTTCACCTACCTTTGTTCCGTATTATGTTAAGGGGTTGGAATGGGCCTTAGAGACCATATAGCCCCAACACCTTGCTTCAACAGTTCCATGGCCTTCTTATGTTGGGGACACCAGAACTGAATGCAGTGTTCCAGGTGGGGCCTCACAAGAGCAGAGTAGTGGAGGAAAATCATCTCCTTCAGCTTGCTGGCCATACTCCTTTTGATTCATGTATGAGACACCCTCTCCTCTCTCCCAGCTGTAATCTCCCAGCAGAGATGCTCTCACTTGCTCTCACTCTCTCAAGTCCTGCCTTGATTCACTTTGGAACAACCCAATTCCACTATGCCTACAGAGACTTTGGCACAGCTTCACTCTAATAGACAACTTCCACAGAGTTCCTGATGGATTTGTTCTATAAAATACGTAATTGCTACTTTTTTTGCTAACACACTTAATTTCAATAAATAGCAAACATTTTTCTCGTATTTGTTTACTACTCCTCTTGGACTCTTATTGAGAGCAAAGATGTACAGAGTTCTGCTGTTAACGTTATCAAGTAAATCAGATGAGGATGTTCACTGATATCTTCTAAGTTTTGCTTTTGTAGCTGTTCAGTATTAAGCTAGGAGGGAGAAGAGGAGGGAAAGTGTCCCCTTGTTGGAAGATCTCCTTCTACCAGAACTTAAGAGCCAGTGGCTAACCCTGGATCAGTTCTCCTGGGTTAATGATAGTGTGGCACAGGACTTTGGCTAGGGATGAGATCATGACACTGATATGTCAATATATTCAACCATGACAGATAAGGTTGTTCCTTCATTCAGAACTGAGCAATCAAGCTTCAGGTCAAGGAAATTTCAGTAATCTATGAAGATAAAATAACTCAGGAAGACAGAGAAATAGGGACATAGTGTCTCTCCTCTCTCCTCCAGCTGCAATTCCTATTACCTCCCAGAACATTAAGTCAAACCCACTCTCAGAGAGTCATTCCTCCTGAGCAAGCCATCAGATCCTTTCATTTAAATCAGATCCTACTTTCTCTCAGTTTTCTGTACCTTCAAACTTCTTAAAAATACAGACTGCAACTTTATGAGCAGATCTGACATCCATTGATCTTTTCAATACTTCTGCCAACTAGAGTAATTCTTCACATCAAAAAAAATACCCATTCTATTATTTAAAGTATTTAACAGATAGGAAAAGAGAGAAAACTAAGACACATCATAACGACCCTGTGTGACCACAATATGCCCAATGTCTGTCAAAAGCTCTGGTAAGTAATCCATCCAAGAAGTAGATGTGAACTGTTGTCATGTAATGAAAAATTCTGCTTTTAATTGTGTGCAGCAGCCTCTAGTGACATTTCATAGGGATAATCAGATAAGCAGGAAAAACAGAAAAGCTGCCCAAGACCTTAAAAAATAAAATAAAAAATAGTAAAACCAAATACAAACCAGGTAGACATTTAAAAAGAGGCATCAATAAATGATTCTTAGAGACCAAAAGATTTGTATTACAGAGTGAATTGTGTGCATGCTTGCTGAGAATAGAAAAGGTTTTTTGACTACAAAACTATCAAGAAATTATGACAACTCCTCGCAGAAAAAGATTGAGTGAGCCTTCAGTTAGCACAGGAACAGATGATGAAGAGATCAAAGTGGCAAGTGAGACCCCCAACCCAGACACCATCAAAATCCCCATATACTTATCACCCTTTTGAAAACAGATGCATAAGCACATTACTGACATATTTATTATTGCAGAAATCTGGCAGCAAAATAAATGACAAAAACAAAGCTTGCCAGAAGGAGTCAGCAATGCATTCAGAAGCACTGACCTAAACTGGTGCATTCCCATTGTCACTGTGAAACGTAGAAAGTACACGTGCACTTATCCAAGCCAGAAACAAAACTCCCATTGACTCAAGTTTACCCAGGACTGGACTAGAAAGATGCACAGAATAACCTCAGGGAGATTTGTGAAGGCCATGCCCCAGTGGCACAGGGCACACCTGCTATTAACACAACTTTAGAAACAATTATGGGCAGGATGGATCAGATTTCCATATGCCCATGGACTGAAACTACTTAGCACAAAGCCCAGCAAAACAATTACTTCCACCCACTCCAGCGTGACAACTCCAAGCTAGATCAGAAGCAAAAGTTTCCTGGAAGAACACAAGGGCAGGTTTAAGCTGAGTGGGTTCTATTGCAGCAGTGAATTTCTCATCAAGAGTTAACTGCTCTACACAGAAAATCACAGCACTTCTCAATGGGCATTTCTGCCCCTCCTGTCCCATAGATTCATTGTGCCTTCAACCATGACCCTCTGTCACATGGGAATGCTGAACAGCAAGCAGCTTTCAGGGAGGCTGG